>NC_134483.1:313198576-313308576 GCF_040206685.1 Ascaphus truei
AAAAGCTTCGGAGAACCTTTTCTTTTGTCTTTTCCACCCCTAGGTGTCCCCCCAATGGATGACTATGTGCGAGGTGTAATACTACGTTACGGAATGTCCGTGGTACCAACAATTGTTTAGTTGTAACTGATTTTCTTTTATCAACCCGATATACTAGGTCGTTCTCTACCTCGAAGTAGGGGTAAGCAAGTGACCTATCTGGTTGGCCATGAGTACTATTCTGGTCCCGTATATTTCCCCTTGCTACCGCTAATGTGGGGTCCTCCCACTGGGCCTTCTTAAAACTCCCAGGACTGACCTCTAGGTCAGCGAGGGTCTTATCCTGTACTGGGGTGGTAAGTGCCTGATCAACATCTTGATTTGGGGTATTCCCTACCAAAGTAGTGATGGGGAAGGGAATTTCACAGCACTCCTCCTTTTCCCCCTTCTTATTTGGGCCCTCGTCAACCTCCATTTCTGAAAAAGGGAAAGGATTTGTTTCTTCTAACACTTCGTTATGGTCTGCTATTGAACTCTGGGCGCTATTCTGAGCTGGGGACCACATTTTTAGAAAATGGGGAAAGTCGGTCCCTATTAACACATCATGTGCCAGTTTGGGTACAACACCCACCTTGAAATCTAAAGAACCAAATTCTGTTTCAAAAAAACATCAACAGTGGAATATTCATGATTATCCCCATGTATACAACAAATTGCCACTCTTTGTGAACTGTTTACCTGTTTCTTCTTAATGGGCAATAGGTATTCGGACACTAGTGTGACCATACTCCCAGAGTCAAGAAGTGCCCGAACCCTCTTACCATTAACCTTTACAAATGCCCACAGATGGTTATTCAAGGGGTCCTCTGGGCTAGGGCCCATACATTGGGACAACAGCGAATAAGGTTCCACGCTGTTGCATTGCATGGGCTCATCATTTAGTGGGCAGATTTTTGCTGTGTGGCCCCTCTCATGACAATTTACACATTTAGGTACATAGTCTGTGTCCCACTTAGAGCCTTTTCCCAGCTCCCCATGTTGGCTATTGCCCTTAGTGTGCGAACCACTGTTGCTGGAGCGGCGTGAAGGTGGTCGCCGCTCTTCAGCGCCCCTTAACCCCGGTACCCTTTTACCGTCTCTGGAAGAGTCCTGGAACCTCGGATAGTGGGGTTGCTCCACGACTGTGGGTTGCGGGTGCTCTTCTGCTGCACTGTACCTTTCTACAAGGGCCACAAGCTCATCCGCATTGTGGGGGTCACTCCGACTGACCCAACGGCGTAAGGCAGAGGGAAGTTTCCTCAAGAACTGGTCCATGACCAACCGTTCCACGATGTGGCTTGCTGAGTTGATCTCGGGTTGTAGCCACTTCCGGGCGAGGTGGATGAGGTCATACATCTGGCTTCGGGTGGCTTTATCCATCGTGAAGGACCATGCGTGAAACCTTTGGGCACGAACAGCCGTGGTTACGCCGAGGCGGGCGAGGATCTCGAACTTCAATTTTGCATAGACGTTAGCTTCGGCTGGCTCTAGATCAAAGTAAGCCTTCTGGGGTTCGCCGCTTAGGAAGGGTGCGATTAGACCAGCCCACTCAGCTTCTGGCCATCCCTCTCTCTGTGCCGTGCGTTCAAACGTGAGAAGATAGGCTTCCACATCATCCGAGGGTCCCATCTTCTGAAGGTAGTGGCTTGCCCTGGTCATTTTCGGAACTGGGGCTGCCTCTGCCAGTGGAAGGTTACTGATAGTCCCCCTCAGGATCTCGAGTTCCTGCTGTAAGCCCTGAGCGAACCGCTTTTGCTCCTCTCTCAGCAGGCGGTTTGTCTCTTGCTGGTTTGCATTAGTCTCTTGCTGGGCTATTAAGAGCTGTCGCTGGGTTTCACTCGCCTGTTGCTGGGCTTCATTCGCGTCTTTCTGGACAGCGACATTGCGTACCAGCGCACTCACCACGTCTTCCATCTTGTTTGGAGAGAGAGAAAAAAAAACCTTTTTTTTTTTTTTTTTTAAAGTTCTTTAACCCCCAGACCTTTCAGTGTTCTGCCCGCATTCTCCACCATATGTGACAAACGGCTTACTCCGGGGCTCCGCCGTCTGTCCGGGACTGTTAGAACACGGTCTTTTAGGGTAGGTTAAATGATGAGACGTCACGTACTGTTCCTTTAAACAGGCTATGCCTGGTTTATTCAGTCCCAGGCACTGAGACTGCCACAGTTTAAACAGAAAACAAAGCCAAACAAAAAGCTGCTCGTCTGAGCGATAACTTAAACTTAGATGTCCCTGACTCAGAGTTGGAAGTGGCTTGTCCACTTCCACCAACAAAATAAGTACCTTTGCAGTCTTTAGACAAACTAACAGAATGAATGAAGCGATTTGGGAAAGAGGCTTTCTCACCCCTCTGCAGTTCAGCAGCCTTCCAGGCTCTTGGGCGGGGCTCAGAGGAAACAGGAAACAGGTCTTATATACCTGAACTCTAATCAGCATGACAGGTGACAGAAAACAGGCAGCAGACAAACTGTGGAATGGAGTGCCTGTACCACGAGGCTGCCCTGTTCAGCTTAGACAGGACAGAAACTGTTCAGTATCCTGGGAGCCCTGTATATGGAGTTTATTACCAACCCCTGGTTTCTGTCACAAGTATATATAAAAAAAAGTATTGAATATGGTCTGAAAACATCAGCATACTGTTTCAGGTATTCTATCCTGATCAATAACAACGACCACAAAACTGTAGACTCCGGTACGTGTTTTTTTTAATCCGATTCAGCAATGTGCATTATTACACAAAGCGATATTATCCATCGAAATCCCTCCATTTGCCGTTTTCCGCATGAGATGACAAAGTTTTCTTTTCTGAGGAAAAACAAAAGTAAAAGTTTTACTGTAATGGTCAGTCCCCTATTCACATGCGCATGCGCCTACTGTCGATGTAATGACACGCATATGCGTTTAAAGAAGGCTCCAATGCGCATGCGCCTAGCTTTTCACCAATTGTGCAGTATCTTCTGTAGAAGCCGCTCAGCCAATGATATTGCTTACAGGAGAATCGCTTGACTTTTGAATCGCACTGATATTGATATTTTCAAAATAAAAAAAACTGAATAAAATACGGCAACATTACTCATCATAGAATCTTCCAATCAGCTGGCGCCGGGCCACTGCCAGTCCCGTATTCTTGATCATACACGTCGTTGACAGGTGACAGCAGGACTACTACACCTGTAGTCAGCTGATGAGGCTGGAAATCGCTTAGGTACATGCAAGCTTGCTCGAAACTGTACGCGAAATCCGGCACAGGCTGCAGGTATCCGTGCATGTACAGACAGCAAGGGTTGTCACTGACGGTCAGACCGTTATTGGAAGACGGTGCTGGTGCTGGCGCATTGCTTGCCAGCGACTGACGTTTCTTACTTGGTTTTAACACAACCTTTTGCCGTCTGCATGATCATAGATACGGGAAAAACCCGGTGATACACACCAATACCCTCCAATAAAATCGGGATCAATACAAAAAAAACATGGATCGCTACATAACATTTTCCTTATTGCACGCTTCCACACATGAGGATCTGGCGAAAATTTGTAAAAGTCATAGTTTTCGATAAAATAATGATAAATTTGAACAACTGTTGCCATCGTATCATCTTATGCATTAATCGCTGCCCATATTAAAAAAGCGTACGTTCTGTCGGGTTTTTGGAACACGGGCTGCACTTGTACACTCATGGTGGGACTCTGGACAATAACCAGACCAGAAACTGGTGCTTGTCTTTCTTTAATATGAAAAGCCTAAATTGATACATTATTATAACCTCTTCCTTCAGTCCCAAGGCCAATTTACAATAGCCCACTGTGGTATCTTTTTTAAACGAAACACCTGCAAGTCGACACATTACTGAAGCGCATGCGCATTACAATTCATGAATATCTGCCATCTGGCGGATACGCGAAGAATTGCAACCAATTAAATCCGAGCCATTATCAATAAACACATCAACCGCGCATCAACCGCGGTTGTGAATGCAACATGAATGCGGTATGAATGCGGTCAGAATGCGGCATGAACGCGGTGAAGTGCGTGGCATTCGGAAAAAAATCCTGGAAAAATATGGTGATGTTGGAGAATAAAAGGGGCCGCGGCTGTATGTGTGTATGTATGTGTGTGTCTGAACGTGTCTGCACAATGTCAATAAATATTTTATTTTTACGAAAGTTTTTTTTTTAAATAAATAATAAATTACACATACACACACACACACATATACATACATATACATACACATACATACACATACAAACACACAGTACCTTCACACAGCTCAGCATACACACAAAAAGCGTGCAGCACGTGCACGCGCATTCGCACAGGCACGCGCGCACGGCCGCACACTCTATAGAACAGCCCTAAGGCATGGAGAGTAAATCTCATGAAACAGAACTAGACAATGAACTTACAATCTATGTTTTTAGAGCCTGAGGCATAGGGAGATAAAAGTGACTTGCCCAAGGTCACAAGAGCTGACACCTTTAACTGAAGCAAAAACCTGACTGTGGATGCACGATCGGAGCTTGCCAGTTGCGCATGGGCATGCACAGTCAGCAAGTGCCAACCGCGCATGCCCACGAGCGGCTTCAAGTGCCAATCGTGCATGCACGGCCGGTGCCAATAGAAAACCCGGACACTGGCTCAAAGAGTCTGGACAGGCTAAAACCGTGACATCTGGTCCTCCTAACAAAGTTCCCTGGCTTCAAATTCAGTGTCATTGTTTAAAGTCAGTGTCTTTACTCACTGAGTCACTTTAACTTCTTCTTCTAGAACTGGAGAAAGGACATTTAAAACTATGGCTTCAATTATTGTGTGAGTAGGGCTGCCAGGTTTCCGGTATTGAACTGGACAGCCCGGTATTTGGTTACTCTGTCCAGTAAAAAATGAGAGATAATACATGTTTGTGTGCGGGGGACGACGACATGTATGTGTATGCCGGTATCACCTCTCTGGACTTAGTAACCAATCGCAGGATTTCCCCTGAGAAGGGATAGAGCAGGGCTGCTGCGAGGGGGCTGGGCAGCTTCCTCCATCCTGATTGGGTGCATTACACAGCAGCAGCCAATCAGGAAGAGGTGGCAGGAGCCTGGGGTAAAATATACCCCCACCTCCTCAATACATTATAAAATATACCCCCACCTCCCCAATACATTATAAAATATACCCCCACCTCCCCAATACATTTTTAAAATACCCCCACCTCCCCAATACATTTAAAAAATCCCCCCACCTCCCCAATACATTATAAAATATACCCCTACCTCCCCAATACATTTTTTAAATACCCCCACCGCCCCAATACATTTTAAAAATACCCCCACCTCCCCAATACATTTAAAAAATCCCCCCACCTCCCCAATACATATAAAATATACCCCCACCTCCCCCCATCATCACCACAGCTCATCCTGGTCGGGTGGGCGGGGGGAGGGGGGATTGGGGTGCTACATGTATTTTTAATGTTGTTTATCTGTTTTGGTTTTCACATTAGTTGGGTACCAATAGTGGTAGTTTAGTTCCCCCCTCGCTTTTTTTCTTTGTTTGTTACTGTTGTGTGCTATATATATTGGCTTCATCCTCCATAGTCGTTCCCTTGTATATTTGCTTCCTGTGTGCCAGTCATATTTTTGTATGGATTGACGGCTATTGTTGTAGATAGTAATTAACAGTGTATGCTTTATTACTTGTATATAAACTGGATTGACGGCTATTGTCATGTATATAAGAGTGAGTGACCAAAAAAATATATATTTTTTTTCCTCCTCATTTTTTATTTTTATTTTGTCCACACAAGCCTGCCTAAACCATCTTGATATTATGATATTCAATCTGTGCTGTAGCTTTTGACTGCGACACTGTGCGTTTGAGTGCACATAGTTGATTAGTGTACTTTTTATGTACTGTATTTGGGGGTGTAGGGATCAAATTATTATGATGACCTGCCTTTTGAAATTATGTAATTTCTTTGAACTGCAGTACAGCTAATCCTACATGCGCTGTACCCTGTACCCCCCTCCCCCACGCACACACACATGGCTCGCTCAAGGGTTTGAAACTCTTATCGACAGACACCTCTACAGAGTCATTCAGTTTCTGAAGATTGCCATTGTATTTTTAATCCGTCCCTAGCCGAGCGTCACCTCATTACGCCTGCGTGTAATCCTCTATGGGACGGGAGCTACAGTAAAAAGCTGATGATTACTGCGCATGCGTCTGTAAATTCACCACATCTTGCTTGCGAAGTTCAAGAGTGAGTGACCAAAAAAAAAATATTTTATAGTTTGGAACCAGATGGCTGGTGCTGCTCTCTCTGGAAAGAAAGAAATTTAGCAGTTAGGTGCATACTGTATTATGGCATTTTGTACTGTATAGTTACTCCGTATTGGACTACAGTATGCAGTTAGTACTGTCAAACTAGTCTATACTGGAACTACTGTATACTCTGACTACTAGGAAAGAAAAAATCTGTGCCATACTTACCTGTATCATACTATACTTACAATACTACAGTACAGTACTATACCATACTACCTTCCTGATGCTTGCCCATTACGCGCGATCACAATGGGCAACACAGTCGCAATATGGTCAATATATTTATTGCATCGTTCCACGGTGAGTACATCATTCCAAAAACTCAGTATGCCTTGCGCCAGCTCATCCTTTTTGGAGGGTTTCACGACTTTTCGGATATGGTCCTTCAGCTGATGCCAGACCATTTCGATAGGATTGAAGTCTGGTGATCTGTCATTGGAGGGAGGGGGAAAAAAAAGGACAATTAGTTTAAGAGATACAGTACACAGTAAAAACAGTGGGAAAAAATGAGACATGGTTACCGCACTTACTCCGCTGGCGTCTTCACCCAGTTGATACCACGCTCAAGGATATGCGCTCTTGACGCAGTGTGCTTCGGATCGTTGTCCTGGTAGAAACGGTGAGCATCCGGGAACTCACGTGTGATGTATTCCACAATCTCAGGCACAATTTTCTCTTGGAAGAAAGCTTTATTCATGATTCCTATAACAAGAAAAGAAAAGTGCTCAAAAAACTACACACTAGTACAGTACAGTGCGTAAGGCACAAGCGTGTGACATACATTTTACTGTACCTTCAAAGATGACGATGCATCCTGGTCCACGCCTAGAGATGGCACCTCACACATGCATCTTCACTGGGTGTTTTGGACGCGGCTTCATAGATATGCGACCTTTTTTGTGGAATGCAAAGGTGGCAAATCTCTCCAGCGAAACAGTAGACTCGTCAGTGAAGATGCAATCCTGGAAAGTTTCTCCACTGTCGATCCATGCCTGGGCCTGGACCACTCTCTTGATTTTGTTAACGTCCCTTATCATAGGGTACACTCTGTAATGACAAGGAATAAATAATTTTAGAGGTACAGTACAGTTTCTTAAACAACACTTTTACCTCCTGTACTGTCCAGTACTAACCTCACACGTCCATATTTCCATCTAATTCTGCGTCTCATCTTCTTTATGCTGGTCTCGGATACAGTGAGATTGTGATTTTGCTGCAGAGTGTATTTGACCCTTAATGCACTCTTCTCATCATTCTCTTCACTTATTTTGTCGACCAGAAGAGTTGTCTCCCTACAATGTACAGAAAAACAACAATACGGTAAGTTACAGTGCAGTAGGCCACAAGCACAGCACATCATTTGCAGTAAAAATAGTATACAATGAGATAGATCTACACAATATATTGTTCCATTAATATGCAGCAATATAAACAATATATATACTGTTGTTATAAAAAATATACAGAAATAACTTTAAAATTAGAGAGATCGATACAATATATAGTTCTATTAATATGCAGCAATATATACTGTAGTTATATAAACATACCGAAATAACTATAAAATTAGAGAGATCTACACAATGTATAGTTCTATTAATATGCAGCAATATATGATATATTATTGTATTATATGGTTATATAAATATACTTACACGTTAGTTACCGTTGGTGTCCTCGTGCGTTGTCTGGTTTTTCCGTGTGCATGATAGCACACAGTGGTTGATGGCACAACGAGGCCAGAAGCAGCTAACCAGCATTGGATATCTGCAATTCGGTGTCCGCTCGTGTACATCTCCTTAATTATCATGCTGAGATCCTTTGAAATCTTTTTAACAGGCATTGCTGCGAGTAGAAAGAAATACAAACACAGAAATGTATATTCGATGTTTAGTCGATGTGTATTCAATGTGCAGTGAATCCACAAAATGGATGGTGTATTTATGCGTTAATGACTCACATTAGAGTACGCCCACTTTCAACACCTGTACCTCGTCGCCATGCATAAAAGGTTACACACTTTGCATAGCCTCCCACTCGATGATCTGTATCTGAACTTGCCCTTGTCCAGATACTGCATTGTGCCATCTGCTTCCATGGATCAACCCCGATTCTACGGACGCAGGAAGCCACTTGCCTCTGCCGTGCCTGTCACACAGAAAAAGCGAAAGGCGGCAGCCGTTTCCAAGCCAAGGCCAAAGCGACAGGCTAAGGCCAATAAAGAAAACCTTCTGCTAACCCCAAAGGCTAAGGGTTTTAAAACACGCAAGCCTTATTATGTCAAGAAGAAATACGGTGATGTACACTCAACGCAAAACAAATGGCAGCCAACCCATCGAACCCGCAGACCACTTCCTCCAATACAGGGAAAAGGGAGACCAAAAAGCGCACCAGCACAAACGGAGCAGGAAGAACCCAAGACAAAAAAATGATTAAAAGGGCACTTTAATGTGGCAAAAGACCCATCCAATGCATTTCGAACGTCGCAGCGTTCTTTTTCAAGGATAAAACACAATGTGATAACATCCATTATATACCCTCTTACCTGTGGGCCATTTCGCGCCAAAAATCAGAACCTGATGACGTCATAACAGAGCGACTCAGTGCTGATCTAAGGGCAAAAGGAAGTACCAAAGGCAGTGTGGCCATCTTGGATGTGGGCAAACATAGGAACACAATAACAAAGCTTTATTGACCATTCCAGCAGAACAAAATACATTGCTGCTAACTGGACAAGCATATTTAAACGATATAAAGCTATATTAAACTAAACTAATGCTTAATAAAGGGTACTATTATATCAAGAAAAAACATGAACAAGGTGGATTAAAAAACTAGCTGTGTTGCAACTAAGTTATATACAAAAAAAAGTTAAAAATAAAAACCTCTAGACATGATTAAAAAAATGTGCAAGAAAAGTAAATTTAAAGACATATTACACATACATACTGCATAACACAGATTGTGTACCTAAATCATAGGAACCAGGGAAATACAACCATTATAAAATATGAAGTATTATCCACAAGATACATCAAAGAACAATTTAAGCTTACATATTAGCATAATATTTGCATGATAAGGCATAGGTTCAAAGGTTATAATGATAAGAATATAATGTCCAATATAATGACAATTGTCTTATTTAATCTGTATTACCAACTAATTACACCATAATACGTCTATCACAAAAATGTTTACAAAAAATGTGTTAGTTGCCAGTCAATGTTCAAGCCCATAGGGAAGCGCGTTTGGAGAGTGAAGATCCAATACGCCTCCCTACGGTCCAGAAGGTTGATATGATCATCTCCTCTAGATTTAGAAATAACTGATTCAATCCCCAAAAAGGAAACATTATTAATTCCTCCCTGACCACATTCAGTGAAATGTTTTGAGACTGGATGATTAGTGTCTCTCAATTTTATGAGCCTTAAATGCTCTAACATCCTGACCTTAAGGGCTCTAGTCGTCCTCCCCACATACCTCTTGCCACAACCACATGTTATTAGATAAATCACAAATTGACTTTTACAATTTATAAAACTGTTAATCTTAAATTCCTTATTTGGTAATATATTCACACCATGTGGCGGTGGCAAGGCAAACTGGAAAAAACTTTTGGCAGGCTTCATGTGTTTACATGCACTACAAGAGCCACATTTGAAGGAACCCCTAGTGATAAAAGGTTTTTTGAGACCAGAAGATTTGAGTTCACTTGGTGAAACATGAGATCCAATTGTTCTCGCTCTACGATATACAAAAGTAGGACCAGAATCCACATATTTTTTAAGGACAGGGTCCATGGATAAGACATTCCAATGTTTTGAAATTATAGAGTTTACTTTTCCACTTTGTTTACTAAATTGTGAAATAAAAAGAGGACATTTGTTTTTTAATTCTGTCAGTCCATGTGAGTCCTGTTTAATACCAATTGTCTTAACATTGTTAGCAAGGCGAGAATCTCCAATTGGATGTGTGGGCAACAATGATGCTCTCTCTGTATGTAATGCATTTTCAAATGCAATTGCTAAATGTGATTTGGGGTATCCCCTTTCCAAAAATCTCCTTGTAAGTTCCTCAGACTGAGAAAGGAAACCACTCACACTTCCTCCAATACACTTCGACGACTCTGCCGCCGCTCTCCCGGAAATCTACAGCCGATCTTCTCCACTACTCATCCACGACGCTGCCGCCGCTCTCCCGGAAACCCACAGGCCATCTTCGCCACTGCTCTTCGACGACGCTGCCGCTGGTGCCCCTGAAATCCACGGGTCACTTTCTCCATTATGCTTCGACGACTCTGCTGCTTCTCGCCCAGAAATCCACATGTCGCTTTCTCCATCCCTCTTCGACGATGCTGCCTCTTCTCCTCTCCCGGAAATCCACAGGTCACCTCCTCCATCCTTCTTCAGCGACGCTGCCGCTTCTCTCCATGGAACCCCCATATCATCCTCCGAAGCACCCATCCACCCAGATGTCCACAGCACGCCATGCACAAAAAACAGCTCTTTAGACCACATGGCTGAATAAAGTGTGGATATCCCCGGGAACTCTACTGTGCTGGTAAAGATAGATCTGCTTCTGGAGACCATGCTAAATATGGATCAACACATGCAGAAGATGGATCAACGGATGGAGAAGATGGATCAACGGATGGAGAAGATGGATCGACGGATGGAGAAGATAGAGACTGACATAGCGGGGATACATAATTTGCTCGGTGTTCCTGCCCCTGTATCCCCGACGCCGGAGCAGGAGGGGGGCATGGATCTGATGAATGGGACCTTCGACCAACTTCTAACACCAAGCACACACCCTCCACCAGAAGATTTTGTGTACATGCCGTTGAGGAGGAGGATAACATGACAACCCCGTCAAGACCACGCCAGGAGACAACACGGCAACCAAGCCGGGAGGAAAGCTTCCTCCCAGACAACCTACCCTCGCCCGCATCCACAAGCACACCCGCTCACAGAAGAACACCCGCTCCCAGAACCCAACCTACATACGCTTGCATCGATACGGTGCCCGACATCATCCTGCGCGAGCTGCCACCGGCACTCAGGGAGAAGTATAGGGTGATGAGTGCTGGTTTACCCCACAAGTATGCCATGTTAATTTTTAAGCACCACGTGTCCTACTTGGTGTAATGCGAGTGGGCTTACAAAGTGAACTATGAAAGAAATCGAGAAAAAAGGGCGCTTCCTGAAAATTTAAGAAAGACTATTGTGGAGGAATTGCAGCGCTATTTTTCAATGACAGATCCTTTAATAAAAAAGCGTTCGAGACTCCATTAATGGCATTTTGCGCCATATAAGGCATCGGCCCTGGAAGGACAATCTGGTGGGTATCGAATTTGCGTGACTGTCCCACTGTTGTATATTTTTTGTAAATGTTTTTGTAAATGTTTTGTCTTTCTGTACTTTAATAAAGGAGATGTTGCGTTTTGTATATTTTATCAATAAAGAATTTTTTTTAATAACACCATACTGTTATCCTGTACTGTTCATGTTTTGACTTTCTGTACTTTAATAAAGGAGATGTTGCGTGTTTTAACTTGTATTACTAAAGAAATGTTTTTACTTACTGTACACACAGGACCTGCACAATTCCAGTCCCCGAGGGCCGCAAACAGGCCCGGTGTTCAAGATTATCCTGAAAACCGGGCCTATTTTTGGCCCTCGAGGACTGGAGTTGTGCAGGCCTGACTGACTGTTCTGTACACCATCCTATGTTAAATGTTTTGACTTTCTGTACTTTAATAAAGGAGATGTTGCGTTTTGTATATTTTATGATTAAAGAATTTTTTTTGATAACACCATGTGACTGTTAACCATACTGACTGACTGTAAATGTTTTGACTTTCTGTACATAAATGTTTTCACTAGCAGTAAACCATACACCTGTTGAAGTTTTGAATTGCTGTGCACTTAAAATGTTTTTACATTGTACAGCATTTGTAAATAAATGTTTTTGTACTTACTCCACCAATAAAAGAAAATGTTGATTTGTTTTAAATTGTTCCATTGTCTCCTTTTATACTGTAACAAAATACAGTGTTTCTAGAATGTACAGTACTGTCCAGGCATACTGTACTGTATACTGTAGGCATGCATCAGTACTGTACATCACAAGAGTATTAAAACAATACATGCTGTACGGGTATAGAATACACATATGTACTGGAATACATGTAGAATAAATGCATACTTTTTATTTTCTCTGGTTTATTATACAGTATATATAAAAAAAGTATTGAATATGGTCTGAAAACATCAGCATACTGTTTCAGGTATTCTATCCTGATCAATAACAACGGCCACAAAACTGTAGACTCCGGTACGTGTTTTTTTAAATCCGATTCAGCAATGTGCATTATTACACAAAGCGATATTATCCATCGAAATCCCTCCATTTGCCGTTTTCCGCATGAGATGACAAAGTTTTCTTTTCTGAGGAAAAACAAAAGTAAAAGTTTTACTGTAATGGTCAGTCCCCTATTCACATGCGCATGCGCCTACTGTCGATGTGATGACACGCATATGCGTTTAAAGAAGGCTCCAATGCGCATGCGCCTAGCTTTTCACCAATTGTGCAGTATCTACTGTAGAAGCCGCTCAGCCAATGATATTGCTTACAGGAGAATCGCTTGACTTTTGAATCGCACTGATATTGATATTTTCAAAATAAAAAAAACTGAATAAAATACAGCAACATTACTCATCATAGAATCTTCCAATCAGCTGGCGCCGGGCCACTGCCAGTCCCGTATTCTTGATCATACACGTCGTTGACAGGTGACAGCAGGACTACTACACCTGTAGTCAGCTGATGAGGCTGGAAATCGCTTAGGTACATGCAAGCTTGCTCGAAACTGTACGCGAAATCCGGCACAGGCTGCAGGTATCCGTGCATGTACAGACAGCAAGGGTTGTCACTGACGGTCAGACCGTTATTGGAAGACGGTGCTGGTGCTGGCGCATTGCTTGCCAGCGACTGACGTTTCTTACTTGGTTTTAACACAACCTTTTGCCGTCTGCATGATCATAGATACGGGAAAAACCCGGTGATACACACCAATACCCTCCAATAAAATCGGGATCAATACGAAAAAAACATGGATCGCTACATAACATTTTCCTTATTGCACGCTTCCACACATGAGGATCTGGCGAAAATTTGTAAAAGTCATAGTTTTCGATAAAATAATGATAAATTTGAACAACTGTTGCCATCGTATCATCTTATGCATTAATCGCTGCCCATATTAAAAAAGCGTACGTTCTGTCGGGTTTTTGGAACACGGGCTGCACTTGTACACTCATGGTGGGACTCTGGACAATAACCAGACCAGAAACTGGTGCTTGTCTTTCTTTAATATGAAAAGCCTAAATTGATACATTATTATAACCTCTTCCTTCAGTCCCAAGGCCAATTTACAATAGCCCACTGTGGTATCTTTTTTAAACGAAACACCTGCAAGTCGACACATTACTGAAGCGCATGCGCATTACAATTCATGAATATCTGCCATCTGGCGGATACGCGAAGAATTGCAACCAATTAAATCCGAGCCATTATCAATAAACACATCAACCGCGCATCAACCGCGGTTGTGAATGCAACATGAATGCGGTATGAATGCGGTCAGAATGCGGCATGAACGCGGTGAAGTGCGTGGCATTCGGAAAAAAATCCCGGAAAAATATGGTGATGTTGGAGAATAAAAGGGGCCGCGGCTGTATGTGTGTATGTATGTGTGTGTCTGAACGTGTCTGCACAATGTCAATAAATATTTTATTTTTACGAAAGTTTTTTTTTTAAATAAATAATAAATTACACATACACACACACACACATATACATACATATACATACACATACATACACATACAAACACACAGTACCTTCACACAGCTCAGCATACACACAAAAAGCGTGCAGCACGTGCACGCGCATTCGCACAGGCACGCGCGCACGGCCGCACACTCTATAGAACAGCCCTAAGGCATGGAGAGTAAATCTCATGAAACAGAACTAGACAATGAACTTACAATCTATGTTTTTAGAGCCTGAGGCATAGGGAGATAAAAGTGACTTGCCCAAGGTCACAAGAGCTGACACCTTTAACTGAAGCAAAAACCTGACTGTGGATGCACGATCGGAGCTTGCCAGTTGCACATGGGCATGCACAGTCAGCAAGTGCCAACCGCGCATGCCCACGAGCGGCTTCAAGTGCCAATCGTGCATGCACGGCCGGTGCCAATAGAAAACCCGGACACTGGCTCAAAGAGTCTGGACAGGCTAAAACCGTGACATCTGGTCCTCCTAACAAAGTTCCCTGGCTTCAAATTCAGTGTCATTGTTTAAAGTCAGTGTCTTTACTCACTGAGTCACTTTAACTTCTTCTTCTAGAACTGGAGAAAGGACATTTAAAACTATGGCTTCAATTATTGTGTGAGTAGGGCTGCCAGGTTTCCGGTATTGAACTGGACAGCCCGGTATTTGGTTACTCTGTCCAGTAAAAAATGAGAGATAATACATGTTTGTGTGCGGGGGACGACGACATGTATGTGTATGCCGGTATCACCTCTCTGGACTTAGTAACCAATCGCAGGATTTCCCCTGAGAAGGGATAGAGCAGGGCTGCTGCGAGGGGGCTGGGCAGCTTCCTCCATCCTGATTGGGTGCATTACACAGCAGCAGCCAATCAGGAAGAGGTGGCAGGAGCCTGGGGTAAAATATACCCCCACCTCCTCAATACATTATAAAATATACCCCCACCTCCCCAATACATTATAAAATATACCCCCACCTCCCCAATACATTTTTAAAATACCCCCACCTCCCCAATACATTTAAAAAATCCCCCCACCTCCCCAATACATTATAAAATATACCCCTACCTCCCCAATACATTTTTAAAATACCCCCACCGCCCCAATACATTTTAAAAATACCCCCACCTCCCCAATACATTTAAAAAATCCCCCCACCTCCCCAATACATATAAAATATACCCCCACCTCCCCCCATCATCACCACAGCTCATCCTGGCCTCCCATCATCATCATCTCACCTCATACTGGCTCCCCATCATCTCCTCAGCTCATCCTGGCTTCCCCCCATCCCCTCACCTCATCCTGGCCCCCCCTTCCCCTCACCTCATCCTGGCCCCCCATCATCTCACCTCACCCTGGCTCCCCCATCACCCCCCAAATTGTGTACTTATCTTATTGCCAGGAAAGACACAGATTTCTCTGGGCCGCCGGGGTGTGGGCTCCACCCCCGCTGTCCTCTGATTGGCTCTCCGCTCCTCCAATCAGGGACAGGCTGCACAGACACTCACACAGTGCTCCTGCCCGGCCACCGTCCACCCCCTCTCCCGCCTCTGCCCCCGCCCCCAGTCTCAGCATTTCCAGCCCTCCGCCGTCGCACCGCCCTCGCACTTACGGTGCCAGCCCTCTGCCGCAAAAAATGTCCGGTATTACCTCCGATTTTATACCAGACAGGCATCGGAATTACCGGCTTGTCCGGTTCAAAACTGGACACCTGGCAACCCTACCAAAGAGCGGAGGGAAAGCATGGAGCAGAGAGAGGTGAGGCTGTATCTCCTGTGTGTGTTCTGTTTTGTCCTGGGGTGTGTGTCTGTGTGTGTGTGTGAGTGTGTAACCCTGTTTGCCCCTGAACACAGGAACAACTGGTGCTGCATCTTATACCTGTTGGCTCGCAGGGCCTGAGCCTCCGCCATGGGGAGCCTGGGGTTATATATATGTGTGCAGCGCCTCCACCTGGGAAGGATCCCGACAGAGCGGGAGGAGCCCCTCACAGGACACATCCCAATAATACACTTGGCAGGATAAAACAATAATAACTCTTTACTTAAGATCATAAGCTTATCACTATACATGTATAAACGCAGTACATACCCTTTCTCACTAGGAGTACAACTAGCCAACGCGCCACGCAGGACGCAACCCTCCACCGTGTTCCCCACACCGTGTCCAATCTCTCACAACCAAACCCCAAGTGTGTGGTGACCGCACGGCCCACTAGTGGGATAATATTGTAGTTGGTGCACGTATATAGGTACCTGCCGGGCGCTCCTGCACCGGGGCCCGCAGTCAGCTTCGAAAAGGATCCGCAGCTCAGCAATCCCATCTGCGATGTCCCTTCGGGGCATTCCCACCCGGATAAAGTCTCTTCCTCTGGTGAGGCCTGGTCCCAGACCCCTCCTCAGGGAGTGCAGCGTCCGCTGTGTCCCTAAACTATCTAAGCAGCTGTAATGGGGCAGGTTCCTTATCCTAGGGCCTGTCTCTACAGTAGCACAAACTGAAGGGTGTCTCAGGGGCCTAACTGGGGCCTAGGGGGGATTCTGGCTTAGTGCAGTGGGTCACTGACCCCTGCACTCTCATCACCTACCCCTAGCTTCTCCTGGCAATGACTGGCGTGGTCTGCAACGCGCAAAATGTATCTATCTCCGGAGCAGGGGATTCGGGCCACCCTATTGGCTCCCTGGCATCACCTGGCACTGCCCCTGTGCAATCTGTGGGCTGTAGTCTTCTTGGGAGCTATTCTCCCATTGGCTGCCTCGCGCGCACCTATCCTGCGCATGCGCCAAGCTAAGGAATGGCCACCACCTGTAGTGACTTACTGGGCATGCGCGAGCAAAAAGAAGATGGCGGCGCCCTGCATGAGAGCCGCCGGGAGTCTCCGGCGATGCGCTCGCCCGCGCAACCACCGCCCCCCTCTCACCCCACATCCACCCCTCCCAACCCCCCGCACAACTCCCGGCACCCGCCGGACACCATCACACACCTCCGGTAGCACCCACAGCCGCCGCGGAGGCAAGGGGGGGAGTCACTAAGAGCCCAAGGGGTCCAGGGCTACATGTGTTTGCACTTGTACTGTTTTGTGTGTGTGTGTGTGTGTGTCTTCTCTGGCTGTCCTGTGGGGGTGATGACAGGGAGGTGAGAGGATGAAAGGAGGGTGGTGAGAGAGGATGAAAGGAGGGGGGGTGAGAGAGGATGAAGGGAGGGAGGCGAGAGAGGATGAGAGGATGAAGGGAGGGGGGATGAGAGAGGATGAAGGGATGGGGGATGAGAGAGGATGAAGGGAGGGGAGTGAGAGAGGATGAGGGAGGATGAGGGGAGGGGGTGAGAGGATAAGGGGAGAGAGAGAGGATGAGGAGGGGTGCAACAATCTTGGAATTTGTGGGAAGAGCATTAAGATTAGTATTGCTCGCAATGTACAGTATGACTGCAGGTCAGTTATTTATAAATGATCTGACCATTACGTAATTTGTTCTAAATTTCACTCCAAGCATGCACCAATTAGCATCAATTCGCACTATTTCGTATTCTATTTCCTAAAAAAAATCCTCGGCAGGGCGCTCCCTCCCAAGACTCCTCCTGATACCTATGCTCTCTAACTCATTGAGGGAAGGCTCGCTGCAATCCAGGTACAAGATACCCAAAAAGGAGGAGTAGAGGCTCCTCCGATTTCATAAAGGCGAAATATTTATTGAAGCCAACGATGTGTCCAACAGCTGTCGCAGCAGCCTGTGTCAATGAGTGGCAGGACTCATTGACAAAGGCTGCTGACGGCCGAAACATTGGACACTTCATTTGGCTTCAATAAATATTTGCATTTATGATATCCGTGGAGCCTCTACTCCTTCTTTCTTGAATATCTGATTTAGACAATTTCATTAAAACAGAATTATTTTTATTTATAACAAGTATTGGTAAATATAACTTATTGGTTGGGTTCCCACGGCAATGGCTGCTACATTCGTATCTAGCACATATAGGGTTGCCAGGTGTCCGTATTGAACCGGACAGCCCGGTATTTGGTTACTCTGTCTGGTAAAAAATGAGAGATAATACCGGACATGTATGTGTGCTGGGGGGGGGGGGGGAGGGTGAGGGGACATGTATGTGTCCGGTATTACCTCTTCGGACTTAGTAACCAATCGCGGGGTTTCCCCTGAGAAGGGATAGAGCAGGGCTGCTGCTCTAAGGGGGCTGGGCAGTTTCCTCCATCCTGATTGGCTGCATTATACAGCAGCAGCCAATCAGGAGGAGGTGGCAGGAGCCTGGGGGTGGGGCCAAAGAGTGGAGGAAAAGCATGGAGCAGAGGTGAGGCTGTGTCCTGTGTGTGTCTTTGGGCCTCATGCAGTAAGTGCCGATAAGGCTTTTTTCGGCATTTTCCCGCCAAAATTGGATTTGAGATTCAGTAAGCGCCGATAAGTGCTCAAAATCGGCAGTTTTTCTTGCCGATAAAAATTTATCGGCATGCGGCTGCCGATAACCCACTTATCGGCACTTTTCGGCACTTTTTGAAATCGGCTGTATTCAAGTAGCCCCGATCAGCTTATCGGTGCTGATCGGCACTCAGAAATGGAGATTTCATCGGCAATTGGTCCCGCCAACTAAAGTTGGCAAGTTGGAGGGGAGAACGATCGGCAAGGTTGCCGGGACGGCACTTAGAAAAAAAACCTCATCTCTACATCAATGGAGTCAATGGAGCGGGGACTTATAACATTATAGTAGTGTTTACGTTCTATTGCTCATAATACAAATGTGCTTGGCATTACAGTGTCGAGGTCATTCACTTCACCGTGTCACCCCTTACATTTATTATTTGCATAACATTGTACTTTTCAATGTTATGATGATTTGCGTGTCACATTAGTCTTCATGTTATGATGTGTCAAGGGAAAATCCTATACTCAACTCTTAAAGGAACAGGTCACATCAAATTAAACATGTTACTTAAGTGTGCTTCAATTTATTATATGATGTAACACATTTCACACATCTAACACATCCAGCGTATAGTAATGTTGCTATACATTATACAATGCTTGTAATGTGTAACGCATGATCAAACGTAAATGTAGCTGTTTGTTTTCATGTTTACATGTACTTTGTGACCTCCCTCTTTTGATGACGTCCGCAATTGGACACTCAATAACATTGCATGTTTACATTGTACACGATGCATTACAATCACTTCATGCTAACTTATACACACATCTATACTAGTTACTCATTTTTACACGATTGAAACTGAATCAATAGCAACTACTGCACCGACACACTTTATTCGAGCAAATACCCAGTATGTACCTGGCAGATACCTGGAATGCGCCGCTCCTCACCTCTGACAAGCCCCGTTGCGTTTGCCTTCCCAGCCTGGGTTCATGCCTGGCTGACGGGCGGCTGATCTGTTAAATGATAATGATTAGGATTTAATAGGCTGCAATGCTTCGCGTGTCTACCAGATGGCATAAATTCATGAATTGTAATGCAGTATATAAACAGTCACAAACCTCAATACACCCGGGTATACCCGAATTCGTGGGACTAGCCGAGCTCGAATAAAGTGTGTCACCAGTGTATCCTGATGGCATTAAATTATGCATATGCACATAACAATTAGTTCATGTGAACAGGTGACAATAACATGCCAAATTACACATGTTGCAACGTAGTTTCTCAACGTCAATGTCATGGTTGTATCCTAATTAGATGACTGAGTGTTGCGTTCAGAAGTGGTACATGCATTACACATTCCAGAAATACTTGACAATAAATGCTTGTACAAAGCTTAACATTACATCATTCTCAAATATCATGATTGCCTGGTGAACACACATAAATAATTATTTTAATTGCTAATGGATACACGTTGGGAGTGAACTACTTGGATATGTTAATGTAACACCTTGCACTTCAGCAAGTCACCTGACATCATCACATAGGTATTTAAAGGAGGGCAATTACCTGCGCATTCACAGCTACAGACCTGAAAATGATGCGAATGTTTATGAGACGGAGGAACATTCTATTGGACGAGAGGCTTGCTGATGGAGAGGATGTCACAGGCCAAGGAAGGGGCAGGGACAGAGGCAGGGACAGTGGCAGGGACAGTGACAGGGACAGGCACGCGGACAGGTTGAGGGACAGGGAGAGGGCAAGGAGATGAGAGGAGAAGAGAGAGGAGAGAAGTT
This sequence comes from Ascaphus truei, assembly GCF_040206685.1. Lineage (NCBI taxonomy): Eukaryota > Metazoa > Chordata > Amphibia > Anura > Ascaphidae > Ascaphus > Ascaphus truei. The sequence continues at coordinate 313,218,925 of NC_134483.1, forward strand.
GTGCCTCATCCTCGTTTGTACAGGGAGAGAACCCTGTTAGATGGGATGAGTGAGGAGGAGATTGTAAGTCGCTATCGTTTGAGTTCAGCAGCAATCTTAGCTCTTTATGAAGAGATACGGGGAGATTTAGATTTTGTGACAGCCAGAGGTCGTGCAGTCCCTGGGCTTGTTAAAATGCTGTGCTCATTACATTATCTTGCTTCCGCGTCATTCCAGACAACTGTGGGCATAGTGGGCGGGGTCTCGCAATCTACTGCTGCGGCCGAGTTTATTCGAGCATTTGCCCGTTCTCGGCCGCAGCAGTTACCTGGCGCGCGCCGGAGGGTGCCGGGCGCGCGCCGAAGCAGCGGAGGAGGCCCGCCGATCGCGGCTTCCCCCTCTCCTCTCCGGGTCCGCCGGGTCCCCCGGAACCCCCTGCCGCCGTCCCCCACATCGCGGGACACCAGGGCTCCCTCGGGGAGCCCTGGACGCGCGTGCAGGGGGCGCAGGCACCCGATGATGCGTGACCGCGCATCGGTGACGCGCGGCACGCCGAGCGGATGCCACTCAATAGACGCGCTAGGAATTATATTCATTTTCCTACAGAGCACACAGAGTGGCTGGAAGTCAGGAGTGGCTTTTATACCATAGCCGGGATACCATGTGTGATGGGTGCAATCAATTGCACCCATGTTGCTTTGATCCCGCCTAGTCAGAGTGAGCATGCTTACAGCAACCACTACCAATCCCTGAATGTACAGGTGGTATGCGATGCCACGATGAAGATTATGCATGTGGTAGCCAAATTCCCTGGTTCCAGTCACGATTCCTCTATCCTGAGAAACTCATCAGTCTTCCATGCTTTCGAAGAAGGCTATTTTGGACCTGGTTGGCTGGTGGGTGAGTACATATTATGATGTGTTAACAAACAACTCTTTGTTTTCTAGGAAATGTTGTATGTAATTATGTTAACAATAATTGTTTCATATTTGTGCACGATGGATTATAGGTGACTCAGGATACGGAATTAGGCCGTGGCTGTTGACCCCTGTGGCAAACCCTCAAAGTGAAGCAGAGGAGAGGTATAATGTATATATAAGGTATAATGTTGCCCATATATCTACGCGATCCGTCATAGAGAGGACATTTGGGCTTCTCAAGACAAAATTTAGGTGTCTCGATAGAACTGGTGGGGCACTTCAATATAAGCCTGCTAAAGTGTCTGATATTATAATTGCATGTTGCATTTTGCACAATGTGGCACTCCGCAATAATGTACAAACAGACATACGTCAGGGTTTGGAGGAGGAGCATCCTGTCAATGTACCAGCTGACAATGACCAAACAGCCAGTGGTGTTGAGACACGTCTGAATGTCATAAACACCTATTTTCATGTAAGCAAATACATATATGTTCATAGTACTACATAGATGTATTCATTCTTTGTTATGATAAATACATTTGTCCAAATACCATTCACTTAGAAAACACATGAATATGGTTTGCACACCTTTCTCTTCTCTGTGTCACGGGAGACTCCTGTGGCGGGTAGGATCTCGGTGGCCGGAACAGCAGGAGCATAGTAGGGGTCACAAGCAGAGATCAGAGGCAGGCGGCAGATAGAGAAGTCAGGTAACAAGCAGGGGTCCGAGGCAGGCGGCAGGTAGCGAAGTCAGGTAACAAGCAGAGGTCGGCAACGAGGAGACTGGAACAGCACAGGCGAGCAGGGACAGGTCTGGGAGCAGGGACTGAGAATGGGAACAAACAGGGACAAGCCAGATTACCAGCAAGGGCCTTACTGCGAACAGACTCAAATACAGGTACAGGAACAGATCAGAATCAGAGGCATGTGCATAGGAGTCTGACTTGAAACAGAGGCAGGGGAGGAACAGGCATGGGAGGTTTATATAGGCAGGCTGAGAGGTGGAGCACAGGTGCAGAGGTGTCAGGTATCAGAGTCTGGAATGTTCCTTAGTTTAGCAGCAGCAATCCCGGTGGACAAGTATAGGTACTGCAGGCTAGAACAAGACATTGAGAGTGACAGCAGTCCCGGTGGCCAAGCATGGGTACAGCAGGCTAGAGAATATGACATTACTCCCCCCTCCCAAGGCTCTTCCCGGAGGCCTTGATGAAAAGTGGACTCAAGGTGACCCACCTCTGGTGGTTTGTCAGTGGGCAGAGGGTACTCCACAGGTACATTGGGTGCTGCAGGGAACCTCCGAATGGGTGCGCTCAACCCAAAAGCAGGGGCAGAGACATCAGGAACGTGGGCATCAAGGACGGGTGCAGCCTTTCCACATGAGTCAATGGGGACACAGAGTTGGCTCTCCATGGTCTCCTCTTGCGACTGCTGTTTCGTGGCATCACCAAATGAAAGACTAGCTATTTGAGTTTTCAGCTCTTGAAGCTGTCCTTCTGCACTTCTTTTCCCACTCAAAGCAGTTGTCAGTTCAGCTTCTTTGGAGTTGAGTCGCGACTCCATATCTCCCAGTTGACTTAGAACAAGGCTTAAATGTATTTCGTTTTCTTTATTTCTGACCTGTAGCTGCCGGTACTCCTCCCAGACCTTGTCCACCTCCAGCTGCAGCTGGGCCTTCTCATGGGCTGTGAGATTCAACACTTTGCAGGCCTCAGCCATCTTGACCTGATAGCGCAGTGTCAGGCCAACCACTTGACGGACGGACACCTCCTCCCTCTCTTTTTTGGCAAGCTGTGTCTTGAGCTCAGCGATCAGCAGCGCTGTTAGATGCTGTGATGTGTGTTCAGCTGTCAGCTTTAGCTCTTCCTTTTTTAGGTATTGTTGCAATTTCCACTCCTCAGTGAGAGATCCCTGGTTAAGTGCATACTGCAATTCTCTTCTCAGGACTTTCATCTCTTCACTGAGATCATTTTGAACTCGCTTCCATGCATCCCTCATCACGTCTTGGAGCTCTGCAAATTCCTTTGCTATGATCTCAGCAGCTTGTCTTTTCCAGGTCTCTTTCTCTTGGGTGTACTGGCTGTTAGGGATGGAGCAGTGTCTCTGCTCCTCTAAGTCTTGCTTCAGTGTCTGGACCGCCTTGTGCTCCCTCTCATACAGGGTTACCTGGGCTCTAAGCTCCTCCTCCAGAGAGGCTCTGGTTATGCTCAGTGTGGCCTTCAGCTCCTCATGCTGCTCTTTGGGGACACACTGGGTACTCAGATACTCTTGCAGCATTTTTACCTTGTAGGCAGTCTGGAATCTTTCTTCCTGCAGAACTCGCTGCTTTTCCTCAGCATTCACCCATTTCTCTTTCGTGTCCTGCAGATGTGTATGCAGTTCTTGCAGCTGACTCTGTAGCATATTTTCTGCTTGTGTGCGCTGCTCCAGGGAGACACGTTCTTCTTGCAGCACTCTCTCTGCATCCTGCAGTGCTGTCTGCACGTCTATTTTTTCCCGGGCCAACTGTTTCTTCTCCTCTCCTAATTCATGGAGTTTCTTATCTCCTTCACTGACTTGGACATAGAGATTCTTGCACTCTTGGGTTACAGTTTCAAAACTGATATTTAACCCTTCGAAGATTTCTCTCAATGAACATAGTTCTGTATTGAAGTGGCAACTCTTCTCCTTAGAGGCTTCCAGCTCTGTATTAAGCCTGTCAATTTCCTTCATAGAGATTTCCAGGAATTCGTTACTTTTAGAAGCGAGGCGCTGATCCTCAGCAGCATCAGCATATGCCCTCTCCAGCTCACCTGACATGACATCCAGGTCACTCTCCAACTGGTGCTTTTCTTTTTCCTGAAGAACACACTTAGCAATTGCTGAGGATAGACAGCTCTGTAGTGCAGCCTTGGCTTCTTGCGCTTTATCTAAACGTCCATGAAGACAATCAATCTCTTTTCGTGCAGATTGAAGTGTCTGAGTTAGGGCATCTTTTCCTGGATTAAATACATCGTTCTTTTCTTCCACTATTCTTGGGATAAGTCTGTGAGTTGCCTTAAACTGCAGCATATCTCTTTCATCAAATGCAGACTTTGGGGTTAAAGGTTCATCCTTAATTTCAACTTCCACAGTAATACCTCCCTTCTTTTTCCTCTTCTTCCTTGCTTTGAGAAGTTCTGAAGAATCAGTGGTACTGTGTTCACATTTACTGCTCAAGACTGTTTTTTGAGTGGGAGCCATAATTTCAGACATGGGGAAACCACACTTCCCAAGAAACCAGTAAAGAGGAAATGTGTCTTAAATAGAAATGTGAGTCTGAAAATCTGCAGTGGCCCACCCACAATGCAGAGACAATTCTTGTCCAGGTAATGAAAGTCTGAAAATGGCAAAAACAGATACTGCAGGGAGGGTTTTTTGTTTTTGTTTTTTTTGTAAAAGGGAATTCTTCTCAGGGAGAAAGGGGCACAAAAAACCCTGCAGAAACCTTTGCAGCAACAAAATCTTCAGGATCCCAACTGGGATTTCAAAAAACAAAAAAAAGTACTTATCTTCCTCCAAGCGGATGGGTCTGCTGAAGCAGGAAGGCAGAGAATCTGTTCCAGCGAGATCCAGAAGTGGCCTCTGTTTTCTGTCACGGGAGACTCCTGTGGCGGGTAGGATCTCGGTGGCCGGAACAGCAGGAGCGTAGTAGGGGTAACAAGCAGAGATCAGAGGCAGGCGGCAGATAGCGAAGTCAGGTAACAAGCAGGGGTCCGATGCAGGCGGCAGGTAGCGAAGTCAGGTAACAAGCAGAGGTCGGCAACGAGGAGACTGGAACAGAACAGGCGAGCAGGGACAGGTCTGGGAGCAGGGACTGAGAACGGGAACAAACAGGGACAAGCCAGATTACCAGCAAGGGCCTTACTGCGAACACACTCAAATACAGGTACAGGAACCGATCAGAATCAGAGGCATGTGCATAGGAGTCTGACTTGAAACAGAGGCAGGGGAGGAACAGGCATGGGAGGTTTATATAGGCAGGCTGAGAGGTGGAGCACAGGTGCAGAGGTGTCAGGTATCAGAGTCTGGAATGTTCCTTAGTTTAGCAGCAGCAATCCCGGTGGACAAGTATAGGTACTGCAGGCTAGAACAAGACATTGAGAGTGACAGCAGTCCCGGTGGCCAAGCATGGGTACAGCAGGCTAGAGAATATGACATTACTCCCCCCTCCCAAGGCTCTTCCCGGAGGCCTTGATGAAAAGTGGACTCAAGGTGACCCACCTCTGGTGGTTTGTCAGCGGGCAGAGGGTACTCCACAGGTACATTGGGTGCTGCAGGGAACCTCCGAATGGGTGCGCTCAACCCAAAAGCAGGGGCAGAGACATCAGGAACGTGGGCATCAAGGACGGGTGCAGCCTTTCCACATGAGTCAATGGGGACACAGAGTTCGCTCTCCATGGTCTCCTCTTGCGACTGCTGTTTCGTGGCATCACCAAATGAAAGACTAGCTATTTGAGTTTTCAGCTCTTGAAGCTGTCCTTCTGCACTTCTTTTCCCACTCAAAGCAGTTGTCAGTTCAGCTTCTTTGGAGTTGAGTCGCGACTCCATATCTCCCAGCTGACTTAGAACAAGGCTTAAATGTATTTCGTTTTCTTTATTTCTGACCTGTAGCTGCCGGTACTCCTCCCAGACCTTGTCCACCTCCAGCTGCAGCCGGGCCTTCTCATGGGCTGTGAGATTCAACACTTTGCAGGCCTCAGCCATCTTGACCTGATAGCGCAGTGTCAGGCCAACCACTTGACGGACGGACACCTCCTCCCTCTCTTTTTTGGCAAGCTGTGTCTTGAGCTCAGCGATCAGCAGCGCTGTTAGATGCTGTGATGTGTGTTCAGCTGTCAGCTTTAGCTCTTCCTTTTTTAGGTATTGTTGCAATTTCCACTCCTCAGTGAGAGATCCCTGGTTAAGTGCATACTGCAATTCTCTTCTCAGGACTTTCATCTCTTCACTGAGATCATTTTGAACTCGCTTCCATGCATCCCTCATCACGTCTTGGAGCTCTGCAAATTCCTTTGCTATGATCTCAGCAGCTTGTCTTTTCCAGGTCTCTTTCTCTTGGGTGTACTGGCTGTTAGGGATGGAGCAGTGTCTCTGCTCCTCTAAGTCTTGCTTCAGTGTCTGGACCGCCTTGTGCTCCCTCTCATACAGGGTTACCTGGGCTCTAAGCTCCTCCTCCAGAGAGGCTCTGGTTATGCTCAGTGTGGCCTTCAGCTCCTCATGCTGCTCTTTGGGGACACACTGGGTACTCAGATACTCTTGCAGCATTTTTACCTTGTAGGCAGTCTGGAATCTTTCTTCCTGCAGAACTCGCTGCTTTTCCTCAGCATTCACCCATTTCTCTTTCGTGTCCTGCAGATGTGTATGCAGTTCTTGCAGCTGACTCTGTAGCATATTTTCTGCTTGTGTGCGCTGCTCCAGGGAGACACGTTCTTCTTGCAGCACTCTCTCTGCATCCTGCAGTGCTGTCTGCACGTCTATTTTTTCCTGGGCCAACTGTTTCTTCTCCTCTCCTAATTCATGGAGTTTCTTATCTCCTTCACTGACTTGGACATAGAGATTCTTGCACTCTTGGGTTACAGTTTCAAAACTGATATTTAACCCTTCGAAGATTTCTCTCAATGAACATAGTTCTGTATTGAAGTGGCAACTCTTCTCCTTAGAGGCTTCCAGCTCTGTATTAAGCCTGTCAATTTCCTTCATAGAGATTTCCAGGAATTCGTTACTTTTAGAAGCGAGGCGCTGATCCTCAGCAGCATCAGCATATGCCCTCTCCAGCTCACCTGACATGACATCCAGGTCACTCTCCAACTGGTGCTTTTCTTTTTCCTGAAGAACACACTTAGCAATTGCTGAGGATAGACAGCTCTGTAGTGCAGCCTTGGCTTCTTGCGCTTTATCTAAACGTCCATGAAGACAATCAATCTCTTTTCGTGCAGATTGAAGTGTCTGAGTTAGGGCATCTTTTCCTGGATTAAATACATCGTTCTTTTCTTCCACTATTCTTGGGATAAGTCTGTGAGTTGCCTTAAACTGCAGCATATCTCTTTCATCAAATGCAGACTTTGGGGTTAAAGGTTCATCCTTAATTTCAACTTCCACAGTAATACCTCCCTTCTTTTTCCTCTTCTTCCTTGCTTTGAGAAGTTCTGAAGAATCAGTGGTACTGTGTTCACATTTACTGCTCAAGACTGTTTTTTGAGTGGGAGCCATAATTTCAGACATGGGGAAACCACACTTCCCAAGAAACCAGTAAAGAGGAAATGTGTCTTAAATAGAAATGTGAGTCTGAAAATCTGCAGTGGCCCACCCACAATGCAGAGACAATTCTTGTCCAGGTAATGAAAGTCTGAAAATGGCAAAAACAGATACTGCAGGGAGGGTTTTTTGTTTTTGTTTTTTTTGTAAAAGGGAATTCTTCTCAGGGAGAAAGGGGCACAAAAAACCCTGCAGAAACCTTTGCAGCAACAAAATCTTCAGGATCCCAACTGGGATTTCAAAAAACAAAAAAAAGTACTTATCTTCCTCCAAGCGGATGGGTCTGCTGAAGCAGGAAGGCAGAGAATCTGTTCCAGCGAGATCCAGAAGTGGCCTCTGTTTTCTGTCACGGGAGACTCCTGTGGCGGGTAGGATCTCGGTGGCCGGAACAGCAGGAGCGTAGTAGGGGTAACAAGCAGAGATCAGAGGCAGGCGGCAGATAGCGAAGTCAGGTAACAAGCAGGGGTCCGATGCAGGCGGCAGGTAGCGAAGTCAGGTAACAAGCAGAGGTCGGCAACGAGGAGACTGGAACAGAACAGGCGAGCAGGGACAGGTCTGGGAGCAGGGACTGAGAACGGGAACAAACAGGGACAAGCCAGATTACCAGCAAGGGCCTTACTGCGAACACACTCAAATACAGGTACAGGAACCGATCAGAATCAGAGGCATGTGCATAGGAGTCTGACTTGAAACAGAGGCAGGGGAGGAACAGGCATGGGAGGTTTATATAGGCAGGCTGAGAGGTGGAGCACAGGTGCAGAGGTGTCAGGTATCAGAGTCTGGAATGTTCCTTAGTTTAGCAGCAGCAATCCCGGTGGACAAGTATAGGTACTGCAGGCTAGAACAAGACATTGAGAGTGACAGCAGTCCCGGTGGCCAAGCATGGGTACAGCAGGCTAGAGAATATGACATTACTCCCCCCTCCCAAGGCTCTTCCCGGAGGCCTTGATGAAAAGTGGACTCAAGGTGACCCACCTCTGGTGGTTTGTCAGCGGGCAGAGGGTACTCCACAGGTACATTGGGTGCTGCAGGGAACCTCCGAATGGGTGCGCTCAACCCAAAAGCAGGGGCAGAGACATCAGGAACGTGGGCATCAAGGACGGGTGCAGCCTTTCCACATGAGTCAATGGGGACACAGAGTTCGCTCTCCATGGTCTCCTCTTGCGACTGCTGTTTCGTGGCATCACCAAATGAAAGACTAGCTATTTGAGTTTTCAGCTCTTGAAGCTGTCCTTCTGCACTTCTTTTCCCACTCAAAGCAGTTGTCAGTTCAGCTTCTTTGGAGTTGAGTCGCGACTCCATATCTCCCAGCTGACTTAGAACAAGGCTTAAATGTATTTCGTTTTCTTTATTTCTGACCTGTAGCTGCCGGTACTCCTCCCAGACCTTGTCCACCTCCAGCTGCAGCCGGGCCTTCTCATGGGCTGTGAGATTCAACACTTTGCAGGCCTCAGCCATCTTGACCTGATAGCGCAGTGTCAGGCCAACCACTTGACGGACGGACACCTCCTCCCTCTCTTTTTTGGCAAGCTGTGTCTTGAGCTCAGCGATCAGCAGCGCTGTTAGATGCTGTGATGTGTGTTCAGCTGTCAGCTTTAGCTCTTCCTTTTTTAGGTATTGTTGCAATTTCCACTCCTCAGTGAGAGATCCCTGGTTAAGTGCATACTGCAATTCTCTTCTCAGGACTTTCATCTCTTCACTGAGATCATTTTGAACTCGCTTCCATGCATCCCTCATCACGTCTTGGAGCTCTGCAAATTCCTTTGCTATGATCTCAGCAGCTTGTCTTTTCCAGGTCTCTTTCTCTTGGGTGTACTGGCTGTTAGGGATGGAGCAGTGTCTCTGCTCCTCTAAGTCTTGCTTCAGTGTCTGGACCGCCTTGTGCTCCCTCTCATACAGGGTTACCTGGGCTCTAAGCTCCTCCTCCAGAGAGGCTCTGGTTATGCTCAGTGTGGCCTTCAGCTCCTCATGCTGCTCTTTGGGGACACACTGGGTACTCAGATACTCTTGCAGCATTTTTACCTTGTAGGCAGTCTGGAATCTTTCTTCCTGCAGAACTCGCTGCTTTTCCTCAGCATTCACCCATTTCTCTTTCGTGTCCTGCAGATGTGTATGCAGTTCTTGCAGCTGACTCTGTAGCATATTTTCTGCTTGTGTGCGCTGCTCCAGGGAGACACGTTCTTCTTGCAGCACTCTCTCTGCATCCTGCAGTGCTGTCTGCACGTCTATTTTTTCCTGGGCCAACTGTTTCTTCTCCTCTCCTAATTCATGGAGTTTCTTATCTCCTTCACTGACTTGGACATAGAGATTCTTGCACTCTTGGGTTACAGTTTCAAAACTGATATTTAACCCTTCGAAGATTTCTCTCAATGAACATAGTTCTGTATTGAAGTGGCAACTCTTCTCCTTAGAGGCTTCCAGCTCTGTATTAAGCCTGTCAATTTCCTTCATAGAGATTTCCAGGAATTCGTTACTTTTAGAAGCGAGGCGCTGATCCTCAGCAGCATCAGCATATGCCCTCTCCAGCTCACCTGACATGACATCCAGGTCACTCTCCAACTGGTGCTTTTCTTTTTCCTGAAGAACACACTTAGCAATTGCTGAGGATAGACAGCTCTGTAGTGCAGCCTTGGCTTCTTGCGCTTTATCTAAACGTCCATGAAGACAATCAATCTCTTTTCGTGCAGATTGAAGTGTCTGAGTTAGGGCATCTTTTCCTGGATTAAATACATCGTTCTTTTCTTCCACTATTCTTGGGATAAGTCTGTGAGTTGCCTTAAACTGCAGCATATCTCTTTCATCAAATGCAGACTTTGGGGTTAAAGGTTCATCCTTAATTTCAACTTCCACAGTAATACCTCCCTTCTTTTTCCTCTTCTTCCTTGCTTTGAGAAGTTCTGAAGAATCAGTGGTACTGTGTTCACATTTACTGCTCAAGACTGTTTTTTGAGTGGGAGCCATAATTTCAGACATGGGGAAACCACACTTCCCAAGAAACCAGTAAAGAGGAAATGTGTCTTAAATAGAAATGTGAGTCTGAAAATCTGCAGTGGCCCACCCACAATGCAGAGACAATTCTTGTCCAGGTAATGAAAGTCTGAAAATGGCAAAAACAGATACTGCAGGGAGGGTTTTTTGTTTTTGTTTTTTTTGTAAAAGGGAATTCTTCTCAGGGAGAAAGGGGCACAAAAAGCCCTGCAGAAACCTTTGCAGCAACAAAATCTTCAGGATCCCAACTGGGATTTCAAAAAACAAAAAAAAGTACTTATCTTCCTCCAAGCGGATGGGTCTGCTGAAGCAGGAAGGCAGAGAATCTGTTCCAGCGAGATCCAGAAGTGGCCTCTGTTTTCTGTCACGGGAGACTCCTGTGGCGGGTAGGATCTCGGTGGCCGGAACAGCAGGAGCGTAGTAGGGGTAACAAGCAGAGATCAGAGGCAGGCGGCAGATAGCGAAGTCAGGTAACAAGCAGGGGTCCGATGCAGGCGGCAGGTAGCGAAGTCAGGTAACAAGCAGAGGTCGGCAACGAGGAGACTGGAACAGAACAGGCGAGCAGGGACAGGTCTGGGAGCAGGGACTGAGAACGGGAACAAACAGGGACAAGCCAGATTACCAGCAAGGGCCTTACTGCGAACACACTCAAATACAGGTACAGGAACCGATCAGAATCAGAGGCATGTGCATAGGAGTCTGACTTGAAACAGAGGCAGGGGAGGAACAGGCATGGGAGGTTTATATAGGCAGGCTGAGAGGTGGAGCACAGGTGCAGAGGTGTCAGGTATCAGAGTCTGGAATGTTCCTTAGTTTAGCAGCAGCAATCCCGGTGGACAAGTATAGGTACTGCAGGCTAGAACAAGACATTGAGAGTGACAGCAGTCCCGGTGGCCAAGCATGGGTACAGCAGGCTAGAGAATATGACATTACTCCCCCCTCCCAAGGCTCTTCCCGGAGGCCTTGATGAAAAGTGGACTCAAGGTGACCCACCTCTGGTGGTTTGTCAGCGGGCAGAGGGTACTCCACAGGTACATTGGGTGCTGCAGGGAACCTCCGAATGGGTGCGCTCAACCCAAAAGCAGGGGCAGAGACATCAGGAACGTGGGCATCAAGGACGGGTGCAGCCTTTCCACATGAGTCAATGGGGACACAGAGTTCGCTCTCCATGGTCTCCTCTTGCGACTGCTGTTTCGTGGCATCACCAAATGAAAGACTAGCTATTTGAGTTTTCAGCTCTTGAAGCTGTCCTTCTGCACTTCTTTTCCCACTCAAAGCAGTTGTCAGTTCAGCTTCTTTGGAGTTGAGTCGCGACTCCATATCTCCCAGCTGACTTAGAACAAGGCTTAAATGTATTTCGTTTTCTTTATTTCTGACCTGTAGCTGCCGGTACTCCTCCCAGACCTTGTCCACCTCCAGCTGCAGCCGGGCCTTCTCATGGGCTGTGAGATTCAACACTTTGCAGGCCTCAGCCATCTTGACCTGATAGCGCAGTGTCAGGCCAACCACTTGACGGACGGACACCTCCTCCCTCTCTTTTTTGGCAAGCTGTGTCTTGAGCTCAGCGATCAGCAGCGCTGTTAGATGCTGTGATGTGTGTTCAGCTGTCAGCTTTAGCTCTTCCTTTTTTAGGTATTGTTGCAATTTCCACTCCTCAGTGAGAGATCCCTGGTTAAGTGCATACTGCAATTCTCTTCTCAGGACTTTCATCTCTTCACTGAGATCATTTTGAACTCGCTTCCATGCATCCCTCATCACGTCTTGGAGCTCTGCAAATTCCTTTGCTATGATCTCAGCAGCTTGTCTTTTCCAGGTCTCTTTCTCTTGGGTGTACTGGCTGTTAGGGATGGATCAGTGTCTCTGCTCCTCTAAGTCTTGCTTCAGTGTCTGGACCGCCTTGTGCTCCCTCTCATACAGGGTTACCTGGGCTCTAAGCTCCTCCTCCAGAGAGGCTCTGGTTATGCTCAGTGTGGCCTTCAGCTCCTCATGCTGCTCTTTGGGGACACACTGGGTACTCAGATACTCTTGCAGCATTTTTACCTTGTAGGCAGTCTGGAATCTTTCTTCCTGCAGAACTCGCTGCTTTTCCTCAGCATTCACCCATTTCTCTTTCGTGTCCTGCAGATGTGTATGCAGTTCTTGCAGCTGACTCTGTAGCATATTTTCTGCTTGTGTGCGCTGCTCCAGGGAGACACGTTCTTCTTGCAGCACTCTCTCTGCATCCTGCAGTGCTGTCTGCACGTCTATTTTTTCCCGGGCCAACTGTTTCTTCTCCTCTCCTAATTCATGGAGTTTCTTATCTCCTTCACTGACTTGGACATAGAGATTCTTGCACTCTTGGGTTACAGTTTCAAAACTGATATTTAACCCTTCGAAGATTTCTCTCAATGAACATAGTTCTGTATTGAAGTGGCAACTCTTCTCCTTAGAGGCTTCCAGCTCTGTATTAAGCCTGTCAATTTCCTTCATAGAGATTTCCAGGAATTCGTTACTTTTAGAAGCGAGGCGCTGATCCTCAGCAGCATCAGCATATGCCCTCTCCAGCTCACCTGACATGACATCCAGGTCACTCTCCAACTGGTGCTTTTCTTTTTCCTGAAGAACACACTTAGCAATTGCTGAGGATAGACAGCTCTGTAGTGCAGCCTTGGCTTCTTGCGCTTTATCTAAACGTCCATGAAGACAATCAATCTCTTTTCGTGCAGATTGAAGTGTCTGAGTTAGGGCATCTTTTCCTGGATTAAATACATCGTTCTTTTCTTCCACTATTCTTGGGATAAGTCTGTGAGTTGCCTTAAACTGCAGCATATCTCTTTCATCAAATGCAGACTTTGGGGTTAAAGGTTCATCCTTAATTTCAACTTCCACAGTAATACCTCCCTTCTTTTTCCTCTTCTTCCTTGCTTTGAGAAGTTCTGAAGAATCAGTGGTACTGTGTTCACATTTACTGCTCAAGACTGTTTTTTGAGTGGGAGCCATAATTTCAGACATGGGGAAACCACACTTCCCAAGAAACCAGTAAAGAGGAAATGTGTCTTAAATAGAAATGTGAGTCTGAAAATCTGCAGTGGCCCACCCACAATGCAGAGACAATTCTTGTCCAGGTAATGAAAGTCTGAAAATGGCAAAAACAGATACTGCAGGGAGGGTTTTTTGTTTTTGTTTTTTTTGTAAAAGGGAATTCTTCTCAGGGAGAAAGGGGCACAAAAAACCCTGCAGAAACCTTTGCAGCAACAAAATCTTCAGGATCCCAACTGGGATTTCAAAAAAACAAAAAAAAGTACTTATCTTCCTCCAAGCGGATGGGTCTGCTGAAGCAGGAAGGCAGAGAATCTGTTCCAGCGAGATCCAGAAGTGGCCTCTGTTTTCTGTCACGGGAGACTCCTGTGGCGGGTAGGATCTCGGTGGCCGGAACAGCAGGAGCGTAGTAGGGGTAACAAGCAGAGATCAGAGGCAGGCGGCAGATAGCGAAGTCAGGTAACAAGCAGGGGTCCGATGCAGGCGGCAGGTAGCGAAGTCAGGTAACAAGCAGAGGTCGGCAACGAGGAGACTGGAACAGAACAGGCGAGCAGGGACAGGTCTGGGAGCAGGGACTGAGAACGGGAACAAACAGGGACAAGCCAGATTACCAGCAAGGGCCTTACTGCGAACACACTCAAATACAGGTACAGGAACCGATCAGAATCAGAGGCATGTGCATAGGAGTCTGACTTGAAACAGAGGCAGGGGAGGAACAGGCATGGGAGGTTTATATAGGCAGGCTGAGAGGTGGAGCACAGGTGCAGAGGTGTCAGGTATCAGAGTCTGGAATGTTCCTTAGTTTAGCAGCAGCAATCCCGGTGGACAAGTATAGGTACTGCAGGCTAGAACAAGACATTGAGAGTGACAGCAGTCCCGGTGGCCAAGCATGGGTACAGCAGGCTAGAGAATATGACATTACTCCCCCCTCCCAAGGCTCTTCCCGGAGGCCTTGATGAAAAGTGGACTCAAGGTGACCCACCTCTGGTGGTTTGTCAGCGGGCAGAGGGTACTCCACAGGTACATTGGGTGCTGCAGGGAACCTCCGAATGGGTGCGCTCAACCCAAAAGCAGGGGCAGAGACATCAGGAACGTGGGCATCAAGGACGGGTGCAGCCTTTCCACATGAGTCAATGGGGACACAGAGTTCGCTCTCCATGGTCTCCTCTTGCGACTGCTGTTTCGTGGCATCACCAAATGAAAGACTAGCTATTTGAGTTTTCAGCTCTTGAAGCTGTCCTTCTGCACTTCTTTTCCCACTCAAAGCAGTTGTCAGTTCAGCTTCTTTGGAGTTGAGTCGCGACTCCATATCTCCCAGCTGACTTAGAACAAGGCTTAAATGTATTTCGTTTTCTTTATTTCTGACCTGTAGCTGCCGGTACTCCTCCCAGACCTTGTCCACCTCCAGCTGCAGCCGGGCCTTCTCATGGGCTGTGAGATTCAACACTTTGCAGGCCTCAGCCATCTTGACCTGATAGCGCAGTGTCAGGCCAACCACTTGACGGACGGACACCTCCTCCCTCTCTTTTTTGGCAAGCTGTGTCTTGAGCTCAGCGATCAGCAGCGCTGTTAGATGCTGTGATGTGTGTTCAGCTGTCAGCTTTAGCTCTTCCTTTTTTAGGTATTGTTGCAATTTCCACTCCTCAGTGAGAGATCCCTGGTTAAGTGCATACTGCAATTCTCTTCTCAGGACTTTCATCTCTTCACTGAGATCATTTTGAACTCGCTTCCATGCATCCCTCATCATGTCTTGGAGCTCTGCAAATTCCTTTGCTATGATCTCAGCAGCTTGTCTTTTCCAGGTCTCTTTCTCTTGGGTGTACTGGCTGTTAGGGATGGATCAGTGTCTCTGCTCCTCTAAGTCTTGCTTCAGTGTCTGGACCGCCTTGTGCTCCCTCTCATACAGGGTTACCTGGGCTCTAAGCTCCTCCTCCAGAGAGGCTCTGGTTATGCTCAGTGTGGCCTTCAGCTCCTCATGCTGCTCTTTGGGGACACACTGGGTACTCAGATACTCTTGCAGCATTTTTACCTTGTAGGCAGTCTGGAATCTTTCTTCCTGCAGAACTCGCTGCTTTTCCTCAGCATTCACCCATTTCTCTTTCGTGTCCTGCAGATGTGTATGCAGTTCTTGCAGCTGACTCTGTAGCATATTTTCTGCTTGTGTGCGCTGCTCCAGGGAGACACGTTCTTCTTGCAGCACTCTCTCTGCATCCTGCAGTGCTGTCTGCACGTCTATTTTTTCCCGGGCCAACTGTTTCTTCTCCTCTCCTAATTCATGGAGTTTCTTATCTCCTTCACTGACTTGGACATAGAGATTCTTGCACTCTTGGGTTACAGTTTCAAAACTGATATTTAACCCTTCGAAGATTTCTCTCAATGAACATAGTTCTGTATTGAAGTGGCAACTCTTCTCCTTAGAGGCTTCCAGCTCTGTATTAAGCCTGTCAATTTCCTTCATAGAGATTTCCAGGAATTCGTTACTTTTAGAAGCGAGGCGCTGATCCTCAGCAGCATCAGCATATGCCCTCTCCAGCTCACCTGACATGACATCCAGGTCACTCTCCAACTGGTGCTTTTCTTTTTCCTGAAGAACACACTTAGCAATTGCTGAGGATAGACAGCTCTGTAGTGCAGCCTTGGCTTCTTGCGCTTTATCTAAACGTCCATGAAGACAATCAATCTCTTTTCGTGCAGATTGAAGTGTCTGAGTTAGGGCATCTTTTCCTGGATTAAATACATCGTTCTTTTCTTCCACTATTCTTGGGATAAGTCTGTGAGTTGCCTTAAACTGCAGCATATCTCTTTCATCAAATGCAGACTTTGGGGTTAAAGGTTCATCCTTAATTTCAACTTCCACAGTAATACCTCCCTTCTTTTTCCTCTTCTTCCTTGCTTTGAGAAGTTCTGAAGAATCAGTGGTACTGTGTTCACATTTACTGCTCAAGACTGTTTTTTGAGTGGGAGCCATAATTTCAGACATGGGGAAACCACACTTCCCAAGAAACCAGTAAAGAGGAAATGTGTCTTAAATAGAAATGTGAGTCTGAAAATCTGCAGTGGCCCACCCACAATGCAGAGACAATTCTTGTCCAGGTAATGAAAGTCTGAAAATGGCAAAAACAGATACTGCAGGGAGGGTTTTTTGTTTTTGTTTTTTTTGTAAAAGGGAATTCTTCTCAGGGAGAAAGGGGCACAAAAAACCCTGCAGAAACCTTTGCAGCAACAAAATCTTCAGGATCCCAACTGGGATTTCAAAAAAACAAAAAAAAGTACTTATCTTCCTCCAAGCGGATGGGTCTGCTGAAGCAGGAAGGCAGAGAATCTGTTCCAGCGAGATCCAGAAGTGGCCTCTGTTTTCTGTCACGGGAGACTCCTGTGGCGGGTAGGATCTCGGTGGCCGGAACAGCAGGAGCGTAGTAGGGGTAACAAGCAGAGATCAGAGGCAGGCGGCAGATAGCGAAGTCAGGTAACAAGCAGGGGTCCGATGCAGGCGGCAGGTAGCGAAGTCAGGTAACAAGCAGAGGTCGGCAACGAGGAGACTGGAACAGAACAGGCGAGCAGGGACAGGTCTGGGAGCAGGGACTGAGAACGGGAACAAACAGGGACAAGCCAGATTACCAGCAAGGGCCTTACTGCGAACACACTCAAATACAGGTACAGGAACCGATCAGAATCAGAGGCATGTGCATAGGAGTCTGACTTGAAACAGAGGCAGGGGAGGAACAGGCATGGGAGGTTTATATAGGCAGGCTGAGAGGTGGAGCACAGGTGCAGAGGTGTCAGGTATCAGAGTCTGGAATGTTCCTTAGTTTAGCAGCAGCCATCCCGGTGGACAAGTATAGGTACTGCAGGCTAGAACAAGACATTGAGAGTGACAGCAGTCCCGGTGGCCAAGCATGGGTACAGCAGGCTAGAGAATATGACACTCTGCTGTGTGGACAATTGCATGTGGCACCGGTATGTCATTCATCAACAGGTTGTATTATACTTCTTACCAATAAAAGGTGTTGTGTGTACATGAAGAAATAATGTGTACTAAATCTATAATTTATGTACATGGTCTTTTTGGTTATACATACTGTACACAATAAACCTACTATGTCCATAGTCAATAGCTAGTGCAGTAGAGTTACATACAATGTTTCTTTTGCAGTGTGACATGTGAATCACAATGATGTGTACATTATTGTGTATTTCAGATCATATTTGACGTATTCTAGATATTGTTTTGCTTACCTTAATGAACATATCATGACAATGATTTATATTCATTCATGTTTTCTTTTTCAAGGTATATCACTTCAATGACTGCTCATGGTATGTATTTCAATTCACATCTGTCATAAGATGTGCAAACCTCGATATAGGTATAGTTACAGGATGTATAAACAGAACGTAATGACAAAGATGTGACAATTGAAACATGTCGTTTCTGTATTGTGTACGTGCGTTTAGCTACACTTGGTGGTTATTGTGCAGTGTCTTTTAAAATCATTAGGGACATTACATAACATGTAATTTAGCAAACGTAACAACATCCATTCATGGAATATAGGGGTGGGGAGAGAGAAGGGGATAAACCCTGCTCAGCTATTGATTATGGGAGGAGAACATCCATTGATGCACATGAGCGATATTAACACTCAATGCATGTTTGTATGAAAAGACACCAATGTTTCAAACATCATTAACATTGCAATGTATGTGATTAGTTGTTGTATCACTTTATCTTCATGTTGATTACTACATTGTCACATGTGTATGTATAAGTGAAAGATGTGTGTTAATTTGACGTACATGTAACATGTGTCAAAATGTTAACACCATTCCAAAGTATAGTTATTTGGATTCTCAACTTTTCCTAATTCATTCAACACAATGACAATGTTGTTAATATAATTTTTATTTCATTCACGTTAGTTATTCATAATGATCATGATCCTTTATAACTAATGTCAACATATGAACATAAATGAAGTGGACATTTGCATACGCACACATTTCAGCAACAGTGTGTGTGTGTGTGTGTGTTGTAGTTTTTGTGTGATGCATGTATTTCTACGTGAAATAATATAAACAAACATAATAATGTTGCTTTTATCATCGGCCTCACTTAGCTATGTATGTGTTGAACATTTACTAATAACACTAAACTATAGTTAGTCGTGTGAATAAAATGTACACACAAATGTTCATGGTTTCATGATCTTTAACTAACATTCATTAGCTCATGCATGTTAGGTTACCACTACAACTTAGGTGATAATATAAAATGCACACGACTAAACAGTTTCTATCCCCTCCCTATTGTTATTGTGTACGTTCAGATACAATGTCTACGAGTTGTTATGTAGCATTTACATTCTTTGACAAGTCACAGGTGAGATTATAATATATAGTAGATTCATGTGTTTGCTGAGTGATAATGTTGGTTGCATATATCACATGGCAATACATATAATTTTAGTAGAAAATAACCAAAAAACAATATAAGTTATAACTTCAGTGCTTAGCAACATCATTATGTTAATTAAGTGCATAGTAAATATTTGCATAAGAGGATAACATTATGTAGTGATTGTTAATCTGCGCACCAATCATTGAAAGAATTGTTACATATTTATTATAATAGTTGTTCGCTCGTCATCACAATCATCTAATATAACGATTGGCTCATCTGAAATCATACATTGGTCCTATGTATTCATCCGCGACATCTGTGAAATACAGCAAACACATGATGTTCAAAGATGGCACATTTATATATGTCTCAGCATGACAACGCTTAACACATCTCTATATGATTGTGGATATTCACGCATACAGAGGCGGCACATTTTATTTGAGTGCGGCTAGCTCCGCAAGCCTGGGGATGCCCCGGCATGCTAGCCGCATTCCCTCGGCGTGCCGCGCATCATCGACGCGCGGTCACGCGTCATCGGGTGCCTGCGCCCCCTGCACGCGCGTCCAGGGCTCCCCGAGGGAGCCCTAGTGTTCCGCGATGTGGGGGACGGCGGCAGGGGGTTCCGGGGGACCCGGCGGACCCGGCAGCGGGAGAGAGAAAGCCCCGATCGGAGGGCGCTCCTCCGCGGCTTGAGCGCGCGCCAGGCACATCCCGGCGCGCGCCTGGTTACTGCTGCGGCCGAGACCGGGCAAATGCTCAAATAAACTCGGCCGCAGCAGTACGTAACGTATATGTTTAAACTGCAAGGATAAAACTACAGATACATAACTGTGTCATTTTTCAAATGGTGTTGCTGGCATTACTACGGATATGATTTTTCCAGTGCCTGTATACATAATAATGTGCGCGCACAACGTCTGTTGCGCGCGCACGTCACGAATGTGTGGACTAAGTCTTAGCGCATGCGCAAAACGATGTGTACGCTGTGCGTTCAATACATGTCTGTTACGCCGGTGCTGCCCGCAGACCAGACCCGTTCCTTTCACTGAGGTGAGGAACGTATAGAAGCACGCACCCGCAGCAAAGGGAGCGTGTCCGGAGTGTGGTGATTTTGGCGTTGCCAGGCCAGGTGTATTTAGCTAGCAATACTTGCCGGTACCGGTGTAGAAATGCCGTTGTCGTTGCCGTTAGCCAAAGTCTGGGATTGGAGAATAAGAGAGAAAACGCCAGAGTAGTAATCCAAGAGAAAACTATGTCGAGCAATGAGTAATAGGAAGAACTGGCATTATAAAGTGTGACTGGCCAATCAGAGGTGGGGGCAGGCCTGGAGGACTGCGTGGAGCTATCCTGGATAGGTCCCCTTGATTGGCAGGCAGGTGAGGACTCTTGTCTTGGTAGGAGGTCCTCTTAGTGTGCTGGGGGCGGGTCTTCACTGCAAGAGCAGTGAATAAATTAACCTCACCCGGCGCGTGCTGTTCAGGCGCGCGGCTGGAGAACACGGCGGCCGCATGCGGGACTGCAGACCCCGCGGGCATCCGAGGACGCAGAGCACGGCGGGGAACCCACAGGACCGCCGAAGGTGAGTGACGCCAGCGAGAGGCGCGCGCCACGGTAGCGGGAGTAACCGCAGGAGAAGGGAGACCAGGGCGCGGATGCCGCGATCCCTGAATCCTCACAGTACCCCCCCCTTCAGGATCGGCCTCAGGACGATCCCTCCATGGTTTTGATGGAAACTTCTTACAAAAGCGTTTGAGGAGTCCTGGAGCATGAATATCTTTCAGGGGTACCCATGACCTCTCTTCGGGTCCAAAACCTCTCCAGTGGACCAAGAAGTGGACTTTACCTCTTGAAAGACGGGAATCCAGTAGAGCCTGTATTTCATACTCTTCGTTACCCTGTACCATCACAGGATCTGGTTTAGAAGTGTGATCCGGAAAGAGGCTACTGGAGATAAAAGGTTTGAGAAGTGAGGTGTGAAAGACATTCGGAATTCTCATGCTTTGAGGAAGTTGGAGTCGAAAAGAAACCGGATTAACCTGCTCCAAAATGGAAAAGGGACCCAGGAACCTAGGAGCCAATTTGAGGGAAGGCGTTTTGAGACGGATGTTCTTGGATGATAGCCAAACCTTGTCCCCGGGTTTGTATTCGGGTGCCGGACGACGGTGACGATCAGCCTGATTTTTAGATGTCAAGGATGCCTTTTGTAATGCAGATTGTATTCTGGACCAAGAGTCTTGTAGGAGAGCAATATGTTCGTCCATGGCTGGTACCCCAGAGGATTCTTTAGTAATAAGTAGGCGAGCCGGATGGGATCCGTAGTTGATAAAGAAGGGGGTCTCGTGAGTGGACTCATTCCTGGAAGAATTGAATGCGTACTCAGCCCAGGTAAGTAATTCTGCCCAGTCATCCTGAGAATTAGAGACGAAGCACCTTAAGTATTTCTCGAGGGATTGATTAACCCTCTCGGTCTGTCCGTTGGATTGAGGGTGATATCCAGAAGAAAAGGAAGACGAGATACCTAGTCTCTTGGTGAAATTTCTCCAGAACTTGGAGACGAACTGGGAACCCCGATCGGACACGATGGATGTGGGAATCCCATGGATCCGGAAAATCTCTTTGGCAAAAATATTCGCAAGGGCGGGTGAGGAGGGTAATCCTTTGAGAGGGATAAAGTGTGCCATCTTGGAAAACCGATCCACTACCACAAGAATGGTATTCATGCCATTCGACCTAGGCAACTCCACAATAAAATCCATCGAAATGTGGGACCAGGGACGCTCCGGAATAGGTAAAGGTAAGAGAAGACCCTGAGGTTTCTGACGAGGAATCTTGTTACGCGCACATACCGGACAGGACCGTGTAAATTCCAGAATGGTTTTAACCATATTGGGCCACCAAAAGGTACGACGGATGAGGTCCAAGGTTTTCTTGAATCCAGGATGCCCTGCCGAACGGACGGCGTGTCCCCAGTCCAGTATTTCAGGGATAAATTTGGGTTCCACATACAAAGAGTCTTTAGGAACCACAAGACCGGACGGGAGGTTCTCTTGAGACTTGATGATCCTCTCCAGATTCTTGAATGCCACAGCTGCTAAGATTCTTTGTTTAGGGAGGATGGACTCAGTGGTTTTTTCTGATCTCTCTTCAGAAGAGTATTGTCGGGAGAGAGCATCCGCCTTGACGTTCTTAGTGCCGGGAATGTATGAGAGAACAAAATTGAATCTAGAGAAAAATAACGACCAGCGAGCTTGGCGAGGACCTAAGCGACGGGCATTCTCAATGTACAATAAGTTCTTATGGTCCGTAAGGATGGTGAATGGCTCTTTTGACCCCTCCAGAAGATGTCTCCATTCTTGAAGAGCCATTTTGACGGCCAAAAGTTCCCTATTGCCCACGTCATAATTCCTCTCTGCCGATGAAAATCTTTTGGAGAAAAACCCGCAAGGATGAAGTTTATCCTGGGAAGAAAATTTCTGCGACAGAACCGCCCCAGCCCCACAGTCCGAAGCGTCAACCTCTAAGGTGAAAGGAAAATTCGTGTTAGGGTGTCGAAGGATGGGAGCAGAGACAAAAGTTTGTTTCAGTGTCTCGAATGCCGTGACAGCTTCTGGAGACCAAGATGAAGGGTCTGCACCTTTTTTGGTCAGTGCCGTGATAGGAGCGACAATGGTAGAAAAGTTGTGGATAAACTTCCGGTAATAATTAGAAAAACCCAAAAACCGTTGAACAGATTTGAGGGAATTGGGTTGTGGCCAATCCACGACGGCCTTTAGTTTCTCTGGGTCCATGGCCAAACCTTTGTTGGAGATGATGTATCCGAGAAAAGAAGTGGTAGACTGATGAAAAATGCATTTCTCCATTTTAGCAAACAACCGGTTCTCGCGGAGGCGTGAAAGCACAAACTTCGTATGGATGATATGATCCTGTAAGTTTTGAGAAAAAATAAGGATGTCATCCAGGTATACAATGACAAATATATTAAGAACGTCTCGAAAGATGTCATTGATGAAGTCCTGAAAAACTGCCGGTGCGTTGCATAACCCGAAGGGCATCACTAGATATTCGTAGTGTCCGCTACGGGTGTTGAAGGCAGTCTTCCATTCATCGCCCTCCCGGATGCGGATGAGGTTGTATGCCCCACGGAGATCTAGTTTAGTAAAGAGATTGGCCCCCTGAAGTCTATCAAAGAATTCGGAGATGAGTGGGAGTGGATAACGATTCTTCACCGTGATATGGTTCAGACCCCGGTAATCAATACATGGTCTGAGAGTACCATCTTTCTTTTTGACAAAGAAGAATCCAGCCCCCGCAGGAGAATTGGAATGACGTATGAAGCCCCGCTTAAGATTCTCACGAATATATTCGTCCATAGCTTTGGTCTCAGGCAACGAGAGAGGATAAGATTTGGCTTTAGGCAAGGTATAACCAGGTACCAGATCAATCGGACAATCGTAGGAATGATGAGGAGGTAGAAGTTCAGACTGAGCCTTGCTGAAAACGTCCAAGAATTCGGCGTATGGAGAAGGTAACTCCCTCAGAGAACTTGATGTATTGGCTAATAGAAAGGATGGTTGCTTGATAGAGGAAAAAGGTTTCTCTGACCTTGACCTCCAGTTAATAGGGTTAGGAGAAACCCAATCGATGAGTGGATTATGCTTCTGTAACCAGGGCAAGCCAAGCGTGATAGGTGTTCCTGGGGCATGAATAACATCAAAACCCAGAGTCTCTTTGTGAGAATGAGTAGAAAGGGTGATAGGTCCGGTCTCTAAGGAGATATAAGCCGGGGTGAGAGGTCGATTATCAATCCCGACCAAGGCAACGGGAGAGTCCTTCCTGGAAAGCGGAATTTGATTTTGCTCAGAAAAGGTTTGATCTACTGCACCGACACACTTTATTCGAGCAAATACCCAGTATGTACCTGGCAGATACCTGGAATGCGCCGCTCCTCACCTCTGACAAGCCCCCTTGTGTTTGCCTTCCCAGCCTGGGTTCATGCCTGGCTGACGGGCGGCTGATCTGTTAAATGATAATGATTAGGATTTAATAGGCTGCAATGCTTCGCGTGTCTACCAGATGGCATAAATTCATGAATTGTAATGCAGTATATATATATATATACTGTGCAGTATTGCAGCCAGGGGGAATAAAATGCTTCAATCCCTGCCTGGAAAATACCTCAATGCACTCGGGCAGAAAACAGTCACAAACCTCAATACACCCGGGTATACCCGAATTCGTGGGACTAGCCGAGCTCGAATAAAGTGTGTCGCCAGTGTATGAAATTCCCTCCTGCGCTGGAATCGATAAATGCAGCAGTGGAGGTGCGGAAAGTCGGTCCTGAAAGGGAGACGGGAATAGTCAATCTTTTGGGAAGTTCCCTTCTGGGAGGGGGACAAGGAGATTCAGTACCCAGAGAGCGCCCCTTCGTACTCACTGGGCTTAGTCGTTTCCCGGAGATGGAGGATGGTTACGGGTACGCTGCTCAGAAGCTCCGCAATGATGGCACGATTCCCCAGTAGAGCGAAGTTGTCGTGACGGTACCCGAGGTTGCTGAACTCCAAGTTGCATCGGCTCTGGAGCCTCCAGCGCCGGTAACGGGGATACGACGGGTCTCTGGTTAGTAGAGAACCTGGAAAAGGAAGCAAGGAAAGGCGTAGCCCGGGGAAGCTGACGCTGAGTGCGGCGTACCTGAAGGCGCTGATCCATACGAGTAGCCAGGGTGATGAGATCCTCCAGTAACTCTGGCCTGGTGTGGGAAGCAAGTTCATCCTTCAGAGACTCCGATAGACCTTTCCAGAAGACGGCGACTAAAGCCTCCTGACCCCAATGAGTCTCAGCTGCTACAGTTCTGAATTCCAAGGCGTATTGACCCACAGGCCGACGTCCCTGTGTAAGCTCTAGCAGGGTATCAGAAGCAGTCTCTTGATGTGCGGGGATATCAAAAACCTGTCGAAAGTCCCGTCTGAAGGCCGCGTAATCGCGGGTAATATCAGGGCGTAGTTCCCAGATCGGAGAGGCCCATGCCAGTGCATTACCTGTGAGCAGACTATATACGTAGGCTACCTTTTTCCGGCCAGTAGCATACAACTGGGGAGCCATCTCGAACTGGATCTCGCACTGGTTGAGAAAGCCACGACAGGCGTGTGGATCCCCTGCGTAGGGCCTTGGAGCCGGAATCTTCGGAACTGAAAATGAAGTGGAAGATAAGTCAGGCTGCGCCGGGGGTGCAGCCGCAGGCGGAGCCTGTAAAGGGCGGTCCGATACCTGTTGGGAGAGGAGAGCCACTTGATCCGTTAAGGCCTGTATTTGTTGGTACATGGCCGTCATCATAGAGTCCACAGTCTGGTCTGCGTCTTGTGGGCTCGACATAATGTTCCTCCGGTGCTGCCCGCAGACCAGACCCGTTCCTTTCACTGAGGTGAGGAACGTATAGAAGCACGCACCCGCAGCAAAGGGAGCGTGTCCGTAGTGTGGTGATTTTGGCGTTGCCAGGCCAGGTGTATTTAGCTAGCAATACTTGCCGGTACCGGTGTAGGAATGCCGTTGTCGTTGCCGTTAACCAAAGTCTGGGATTGGAGAATAAGAGAGAAAACGCCAGAGTAGTAATCCAAGAGAAAACTATGTCGAGCAATGAGTAAGAGGAAGAACTGGCATTATAAAGTGTGACTGGCCAATCAGAGGTGGGGGCAGGCCTGGAGGACTGGGTGGAGCTATCCTGGATAGGTCCCCTTGATTGGCAGGCAGGTGAGGACTCTTGTCTTGGTAGGAGGTCCTCTTAGTGTGCTGGGGGCGGGTCTTCACTGCAAGAGCAGTGAATAAATTAACCTCACCCGGCGCGCGCTGTTCAGGCGCGCAGCTGGAGAACACGGCGGCCGCATGCGGGACTGCAGACCCCGCGGGCATCCGAGGACGCAGAGCACGGCGGGGAACCCCCAGGACCGCCGAAGGTGAGTGACGCCAGCGAGAGGCGCGCGCCACGGTAGCGGGAGTAACCGCAGGAGAAGGGAGACCAGGGCGCGGATGCTGCGATCCCTGAATCCTCACAATGTCCCTCCATGGTGCTGCTAGCAGTACGCATATCATGGCTGGAAGTTATGATATGGAAGCGAAACAAAATCACTTCTAAACACGTACATATCTAAACTTTGTAAACGGACGTTTGCCCACGGAAAAAACGGACGATCAGCCAATGAGCGAACAAAAGACGTGTGACGTCATGTTAAGGCACCGTGAAATGCACGCAAACACCCCTCCCACTGAATTAACATTGTCCTCCAGTGCTGTGCACACATCGCCCCACCGACGCGCACGTCGGTTGGGGGTGGGGCTTGCATCAGTAAACCTTTTTAAGGACGCCTTGGGACATGACCAAGGTCCCACGTCATATGTGGGCGACGCTTTGTTTTTATATGTTGAATGCTAAACAGTGAGGTGTGTGTGTTACAGTTAGTGTAACATGTTGAAATGACACTTTAAAAGCGATAAGAATCTAGGATTTAGGACTCCGTCACCAATGTGTACTAATGGTTCGTCATGTAGTATATTGTTATAGGAAATAATGTCTTTGTGCACGCTACATGTAAGCCTGTCTGCAATGTTAAGCTGTATCCACTAATTTGGCTAACAAATGGTGTATATTATTAATGTAGACATATATAATTTGAGTAAAGGCATAACGAAATTTGTATTTACCATTCTTGTAGAAGTCAAAACTGATTTGGCTGCAACTGCTCGCTGCAGGAAGGCACAACAGTATCATCCATGGTTGAGGCAACCGTTGAATCCTGAATCACACACATCTCCATAAGGGCATCATATGAATCTGCAGTGGCTTCTTCAAACAAGACGTCCGGAGGTACGTACAGTTGTTGGTTGTTTTCCCATCCACATTGGTATTGCCTATATAAGTTTGGATACATATCATAGTAGTTATGTCAATCTTGCATCTGCTCTGGCTGAATGGAGGGTGCAGGTAGATCAGCAGACTCGACAGTCGGTGCGGCTTCAGTGTCACTGGTATTAGGCAAAAATATGCTATTTAACAGAAGATATGTTCCATGGTAAGTTTAAATGATGGAGCAACATGCCAGCATCCATATCATTGATCTAGCCGATCATGGACACACTCGAAACATTCATTTGCGGATAAAGTGAATCGTACTGAAGTTTTAAAATTTCGTTGTATGTCAGGTAGTTGGTAGTATGGATATTTCTTTTCGATCAAGTCCTAGATTTTGGCCACGTTTGCACTTTTCTCTGGCGTTGATTCGATTGCTTCATAAATCATAAATTTGTTTGATTTACGTGGATGGCTGTGCAATGTGGAAGCTTCTGCCATTTCTTCTCTCTTCAAGTGTACGTTGTGTGAAGTTGAACGCATACGGATGTCTGCTGAATGTGTGAATAGTTACATGTTATCTTCGCGGTTTCTTCCAAGGTTATAATACAACATAGCAGTTATACGCCTAGGTTTTCTCCCACAAGAAATTTGTTACAATCATTGGCTGAAATTCTTTGGGTAAGATACTCTTTTCACGGGAATCAAAACTTTACTTTCGGCTTAGGCAATCAACATGTGCAAAACAAGTAGACTCTTTTAATTACAATAACAATGTGTGTGAAATCATCTACAGTGCTATGCTGAACAGATTTCTGGTTACACTTAGCTAGATGTAACCATACACACACATCTGTATGTTTGTCTCTTTTTCTGTTTTTCTCTCTGTCTGTTTATCTCTCATTCTCTCTCTTTCTCTCGCTGTTTCTTCTCTCTTTGACTCTCTCTGTTAGTCTCTCTTGATATATACATAGATATAGATATATATATAATTATATATATATATATTTATCTATATATAATTAACTATATATTGTGTGTAGATATATATATGTATATAGATATGTAGATATATATTTATATATATATATAAGATATATATATATATATATATATATATATATATATATATATATATATATATATATATATATATATCTGTACATTGAAGGCCTTGTGTGCTAACAGGCCTTGTTGTAATTCTATTAACACTTAATTACAGTTTATAACATTACTGGGTGAGTATGTTTGAGGGCCTGTAGACGGACGCTCACAGACGTACACAATTGGAGACTTTTGTAAGGTGAAATTATAATAAGGCTTTATTGTGCCTTTTCCTTAATATCAGGAAACCATCCAAACACAGGGGGGGAACAAAGCTTCCATTCACTTGGTAGTATTTCTAGTGAATACTATGCAATTAGTTCACAACTCCCTTAGATAAGCATGTCTCCCAGCCCCAAACACATAGCATGAAATGAACAGATATAAAAAGTTTTGTTAATAAAAGTCTTATCTGTTAGCTGCTGTAGAGTAAGCTTCTCTGCTCTCCTGGAACCGCACCCGTGTGTGCACAGAAAATGTCAGCATCCAGGTTTAGAAGTCTTATTTGTCAGCTCCAGTGATCTGTGTTCTCTTGGTCAGTCTCTCCTGGGAGACTCAAGAACCTCTGCTCTGTCTCCAAAGTTCAGCTCACACGTGAGCTAAGGAGTTACTTCCTGTCTCAACAGACAGGCTTTTGTAAGCAATCTAAATCAGGCAGGTGGTGTTTATTAATTGACTACCAGCAGTCAACCACCACACTGCTAGATTAAAGGCACATTACTTGAACAGGGATTACTCCCCTGTTACATACCTCCCCTGTTTGTGGGAAGCTCGGGCTTGCCACGGCCAAATCCCATCCTTCCACTCTCATTCTAGATACTCAGTGACTTGAATGAGAGTGGATGGAGGAAGAGAACCCTCAGTCCTGCTGGGATTGGAGCCCTTTCTCCAGTTTATTCGTGTCTCCTCCTGAAGGTGCTTGAGATCAGCACTCTTCAGTCGCTCAAGGAGGACTTTTTCCAAAAATAGTCTTTTTTCTACCTGCGCGGTCATGAGATTTCCCTCGCGTCGGGTGCTCGTTTTATTGTAGGCATACTTATGGCAGCAGTTGCAAAGCATTTAAAAACAGCCCTTTGAGTTTTCCGCTCTTGAAGCTGTCTCTCTGCCCTTTTCCCACTCAATGGGGTTGCTAGTTCAGCCTCTTTGAGATTAAGTTGCAATTCCACACCCACTTCCAGAGAATGTCCCATCTTTTCAGCTTCATCAGCTAAGGATTCTTCTGGTTTTAATTCAGCACGTGTACCTTCTTTTGTTGCCTGCTGGGTGGCTGAAGGTTTTGCTAGTGCTTGTTTAGGTGGTTCAAATTTTGCAACCTTGTCTTTCAGATGAGCGGTATTCCCAGCTCTCACTGTACCCTTGCCTTCATGGGTTTTTGAGGCTGTGGGATACTGACGCTTAGTCAGGGTCAATACTTGTCCTTGTAGGACTGTAATCTCATCCGCGAGAGATCCCTGTTTTTTGAGTGCGTCTTGCAAGTCTCTTCTCAGGGAATTTATCTGCATGCTTTGCTTTCTCTGAGCTTGCTTCCACATTTTTATTGCATTGTGAAGCACTATGAGCTTCTTTGCTTGGGCCACAGTTACTTGTTTCAGTTTCTGGACCTTCTTGTGCTCCCTTTTGTGCCGCGTCACCTGGGTTCTAAGCTTGGCTTTTAGCGTTGCTTTGGTGATGCTCAGGGTAGCCTTCAGTTTCTCATGCTGCTTTGCGGGGACATACTGGGTCATCAGACATTCCTGCAGCACTTGAATTTCTTTAACAGCCTGCAGATTGTCATCCTGCAGAGTTCGCTGCTTCTCCTCTGCCTTCTCGAGGTGCGTACGCTGACCTTGCAGTTGGTTCTGCAGTCGGTGCTCTGCTTCAAACTTCCAAAAGTCAATTTATTTATTTAAGCTCGTGCAGCTTTTCATTTTTTTCCTTGACGTCGTTTGTCAAATTAAAATTTTCTTCTTTGAGTTTTACGTTTTTTCTTTGTAATCTTAAATGTTCTCCTTTTTCAGTCTCTGTACTATTCAGGGCCTCTTTGCAGTCCTCCTTCCATTTACGCACATCTGCTTTGAGACTGACAGTCTCCTGGCGTGAGACATCCTTCTCTAGGTTGAGGGTCTGAAGCTCCTTCTGGGAGACTTGGAGATTTGTATTAAGATTGACAATCGTTTCTTTAGAAATGTCCAGCTCCTCAGTGAGACTGTGTAGTTCCCTTCTGGAAACTTCCAGGTCTGTGCGGCAGCTGTTGGTCTCATGATGTGAGGCATTCAGCTCTATGCGAAGAGTGTGACCCTCTTGCTGGAAGACTGTCATCTGCTTCAGTGCCTCCTCATACTTCCGCTTTAGCGTAGCCACCATTTTATCAGATTGGCTCTGCTTTTCATCCATGGCGGAAATAGTAGCATTTGCAGTATCTAGCTCAGTCTTGAGATCGTCCAATTCTGTCCCAGATTCAGAGTACATTGCGAGCACCGTCATCTGTAACTCAGCATTATCTGCTCTCTCAAGTTTCAATTGTTCTCGAAGTAGATCACAGTCACGCCTGGCAATTTTCAGGGCGTCTTCAGGGCTGGTCAAGGGATCGTCACTCACTGGTTCCGGCTCCGCTTCCCTGGGATGACTGGTTGAGGGTTCCTCACTGTTGGCACTGGACAGATACTTCTTTGGGGTACACGATTTCTGCCTTGGGCCCTCTGGATATTCGGTTATCCGCGGGACGAATTCTCCATTTTCTCTAGGCTGCAGGGCAACTCGGTCTCCCTTTTCCTCCACAGGATCTGTGGACGTGTCTGTTCCTTCCACGGTAAGTGAAAAACCGCTTTTCTTTTTCTTTTTCCGCCTTTTTGTTTTGAATGACTCCGTCCCATCAGGAATACTGGGGTCTCCTTTATTTGAAATTTTAGCAGCGTCACTGGATCCACCCGACTTTTCTTGCAACTGTAATAGCTGATGGAAATATTCGGTGATCCACTGCTCCCGCTCTGTCTCCTGCTGATCATATTCGTCATCAAAAGGAGCGGTCTTTTCTGTTCGTGCCGAGTTCAGGCACCCCCACCATTCTTGGGGTGTTTTGTGGGTGTGACTTGGTTCGGGTTCCCCGTAAGAGATGTGTTCCTCTTAATTGGACTGGAAGGGCCACTCTTCCATGAGGTAGGGTTCATTACAGGAACGCTGCATCTTGTCCTCCATTTTTAGGCTATCTGGTGTAATTTTCTTCCTGACCTCAGGAGGCGCTATTGCAGCTGTTGTCACGGTATTTGCTAGAACCCCCAATTGTGGTAGTCCTACAGGTGGACATATTTTGCTTGTAGAGGTCGTAGCTCTCACAGGCATCTCTGTAGACTTTTCTTTCTTGGGTAATTTTTTTTTACAATATAAGCAGTACTGTGCATGCATTTTCTCTTATCAGGTATACAAGATGTGCAGTTGCTAGATAAAAACATCTATTTGCTTTACACCATTTACTTGCTAGGGGCAATGCCTCCGCTTCAGCAACAGAATTTGGTTTTCTGCTTGAGTTCAGTAATTTTCAGTCTCATCTTTGGGTATTATGGCATTCACATTTCACACTTTGGGTGTCTGTTTTGCTCCCAAGATATATATAGGCAGACTTTTTTACTTGCAGAAAAAAAATACATTCTTTGCAGTGGACTATTTCTTTCATTCCCGGCAGGGTGACTCTCAACACTCAGCAATTGGCTTTGAAATACCTTTTACACAGTTCAGCAATCCCTTTTTCCCCTCTAGGGCAATTTTACGCTCAGCATTTGTTTGCTAAAAATTCCCCTGCTTCAGCACAGTCTTGTATCAATTTTCACATTTTTCTGCATATACTCCATTCACAGCTGGTAGCCCTATGCGGTGTGGCAACCTTTATTTGCAAAATCAGTACCGCTCGTGGGTCACCATCTGTATTCACTGCTTCAGCGAAACTTTTGAAAACAACAAACACCTATCCCTTTTTAAGGGCTGACTCACTTCTTGAACCCTGACTATGGCTGGAAGGCAAAACCCCTATTTCAATGACCATATTACACTTTGTGATAGGCAAATAAGGTTTAGCTGCTTCAGCAGTCTGTCTCCTCTTGGGATTGGGGTTTCAGTGCCGTGGTGTGTATCACTTTAATTCTGGTCTCTGCTGCCTGAGAGTTTTTTTTTTTTTTTTTTTTTTAAGTTGCTCAGACTGTTTGTAGGCAAAAAGCATTAAAAAAATTCACAGAAAAAATCTCCGGTCCTTTCTAACTTCAAAGACGACCTCTCGTCCCACTTCGGACACCATATGTAGACGGACACTCACAGAGGTACACAATTGGAGACTTTTGTAAGGTGAAATTATAAATTGGGCTTCCCGCTTTCTTTCTCTAACCTCTTCTTTTGGCCTTCAACAGTGAACTGCAGCCAGCACCCACAAGGATGGCCACTACTTAGACCTGGTTTTCACTAAGAACTTCTCTCTCTCTGATTTCTCCATTTCCCCTTTTCCTCTCTCTGACCATCATCTCATTCTCTCTATCTCGCTTCTCCCCTTCTCCACCTCCATCTACACCCCGGTTCTGCAGAAACCTGTGCTCTATTCACTTACCTGACTTTGAGTCCACTTTACGCTCCTCCCTCTCCTCTCTCAGCTCTGCTACAGACCCCGACAACCTGGTCAGGAACTACAACTCTGTCTTGTCCTCCTCTCTTGATCTACATGCCCCACTTTCTCTCTGCCGCACTCGCCCTTCTAACCCTAGACCCTGGCTAAATTCCCACACACGCATACTGCGTTCCTCCACTCGTTCCTCTGAACGCCTCTGGAGGAAGTCTCACACTCTCGCAGACTTCCTTCACTACAAATTTATGCTATCCTGTTTCAACTCTGCCCTCTCGCAAGCTAAACAAGCCTACTTTTCTGCACTAATCAACATGCACAAGTCTAACCCACGCCGACTGTTCTCTGTCTTTGATACTCTACTCAAACCACCCTCAGCTGCCTCTCCTTCCTCCATCTCCGCTCAGGACTTTGCTGACTATTTTAAGGAAAAGGTGGAATCCATACGTCAGAACATCCCCTCTGTTTCTTCTTCCCATCCTACATCTCTTCCTAACTCTCCTCCTGCCTTCCTTGACTCTTTTTCCACTGTCTCAGAGGAGGATGTGTCGCTGTTGATCGCCACTTCTCCCTCTACCACTTGCCCTCTTGACCCCATTCCCTCCCATCTCCTAAAACCTCTTGCTCCTACTATAATCCCTACGCTCACACACATTTTTAACTCCTCCCTCTGCTCTGGAACCTTTCCATCCTCCTTCAAACATGCAACAGTCATACCATTACTCAAAAACAGCAAGCTTGACCCTACCTGTCTTTCTAACTATCGACCTGTCTCCCTCCTGCCTTTTGCCTCTAAACTCCTTGAACGTCTTGTATTCTCTCGCTTGCTCCATTTTCTCAACACCTATTCTCTCCTAGACCCTCTACAATCTGGCTTCCACACTGCTCACTCCACGGAAACAGCCCTCACTAAAATAACTGATGACCTCCATGCTGCCAAAGACAGAGGTCATTACACTCTGCTCATATTACTCGACCTCTCTGCAGCATTTGACACCGTGGACCACCCTCTTCCCCTTCACATTCTCCATACTCTTGGTATTCGGAACAAAGCTCTATCCTGGATCTCATCCTACCTCTCCCATCATACTTTCAGTGTCTCTTCTGCTAACACCTCCTCCTCTATTGATCTCTCTGTGGGGGTACCCCAGGGCTCTGTCCTGGGACCTCTTCTCTTTTCTCTGGACACACTCTCTCTAGGTGACCTAATAACATCTTTTGGGTTTAAATATCACCTCTATGCTGACGACACACAAATATACTTTTCAACACCTGACCTTACACCTGCTATACAGACCAAAGTTTCTGAATGTCTCTCTGCTATATCATCCTGGATGGCCCTCCGTCGCCTTAAACTCAACATGGCTAAAACAGAGCTCCTCATACTACCTCCCAAACCTGGCCCTACTACCTCCTTCCACATTACTGTTGGAACTACGATCATCCACCCAGTAGCCCAAGCACGCTGCCTAGGGGTCACACTCGACTCCTCTCTCACATTCGCCCCTCACATTCAAAACATTTCTAAAACTTGTCGCTTTTTCCTCCGCAATATAACAAAGATACGCCCTTTCCTCTGTTGCTCGACTGCTAAAACTATGACTCAGGCCCTCATTCTCTCCCGTCTTGATTACTGTAACCTCCTGCTGTCCGGCCTTCCTGCCTCTCACCTGTCTCCCCTACAATCTATCCTTAATGCTGCTGCCAGAATCACTCTACTCTTTCCTAGATCTGTCTCAGCATCTCCCCTCCTGAAATCCCTCTCCTGGCTTCCAATCAAATCCCGCATCTCACACTCCATTCTTCTCCTCACTTTTAAAGCTTTACACTCTTCTGCCCCTCCTTACATCTCAGCCCTAATTTCTCGCTATGCACCATCCCGACTCTTGCGTTCTGCTCAAGAATGTCTTCTTTCTACCCCCTTTTTATCTAAAGCCCTCTCCCGCCTTAAACCTTTTTCACTGACTGCCCCACACCTCTGGAATGCCCTTCCCCTCAGTACCCGACTAGCACCCTCTCTATCCACCTTTAAGACCTACCTTAAGACACACTTGCTTAAAGAAGCATACGAATAGCACTGTGAACATTCTGAACACATGATACATAAAGCTTGGCCCCCTGCAGACACACTTACCTGAACTCCCTCCTCCTGTCTCTGTACGTTCTCCCTGCCTACCAATTAGATTGTAAGCTCCTCGGGGAAGGGACTCCTCTTCCTTAATGTTATGTTTGTCTAAAGCACTTACTCCCATGATCTGTTATTTATATTATCTGTTATTTATTCGATTACCACATGTATTACTACTGTGAAGTGCTATGTACATTAATGGCGCTATATAAATAAAGACATACAATACAATACAATAACAAGGCTTTATTGTGCCTTTTCCTTAATATCAGGAAACCATCCAAACACAGGGGGGGGGAACAAAGCTTCTATTCACTTGGTAGTATTTCTAGTGAATACTATGCAATTAGTTTACAACTCCCTTAGATAAGCATGTCTCCCAGACCCAAACACATAGCATAAAATGAACAGATATAAAAAGTCTTGTTAATAAAAGTCTAATCTGCTAGCTGCTGTAGAGTAAGCTTCTCTGCTCTCCTGGAACCGCACCCGTGTGTGCACAGAAATGTCAGCATCCAGGTTTAGAAGTCTTATTTGTCAGCTCCAGTGATCTGTGTTCTCTTGGTCAGTCTCTCCTGGGAGACTCAAGAACCTCTGCTCTGTCTCCAAAGTTCAGCTCACATGTGAGCTAAGGAGTCACTTCCTGTCTCAACAGACAGGCTTTTGTAAGCAATCTAAATCAGGCAGGTGGTGTTTATTAATTGACTACCAGCAGTTAACCACCACACTGCTAGATTAAAGGCACATTACTTGAACAGGGATTACTCCCGTGTTACAGGGCCTATTTGAGTCAGCTGTGTATAAGTAGTAGTTAACAGCAAACAAGGCCTCTTATGAGCCATGAAGGCCTGTACTGTTAATTCTGATTATATATATATATTATATATAGAGTGCTAAACTAAAGCCATTCATGTGTGTAAGTAGGCCTTGTTGTGATCATATTCAAAGTTAAATACAGGTGAGTGAATTATGGGCTGAATCATACTGATCCCATAATTTTAACAAGTGTCCTAACATTTATATCTCATTAACACAAGGCCTGTTTGCTGACCACAGTGGCAGATAAATATATATATATATATATATTTATCTGCCACTGTGGTCAGCAAACAGGCCTTGTGTTAATGAGATATAAATGTTAGGACACTTGTTAAAATTATGGGATCAGTATGATTCAGCCCATAATTCACTCACCTGTATTTAACTTTGAATATGATCACAACAAGGCCTACTTACACACATGAATGGCTTTAGTTTAGCACTCTATATATAATATATCAGTTAATATATATATATACACACACACAGTGTGTGTGTGTGTGTGTGTGTGTGTGTGTGTGTGTGTGTGTGTGTGTGTGTGTGTGTGTGTACATATATCCATAGAGATACAGAGAGACTACAGATATATTCATACACACTAACAGATCTGTTATTGTAACCAAAAATCATACATGATCACATGCCAACATTATGAACTATGAAAGAAGATTAAGGTAAGTAATGTGTTACAGAGTTAAGACACCAGAAAACACAACATCAAAATGTATGCTGTTATATGAATAGTTACTTAAAGTTGTATGTCAATAATATTATCATGCAATGACTATCTACATTACCAAACAAACCCACATACATCTAATCTTGAACAAGAGCTAAGTGAATGTCAGCTTCTATAAACATGGCAAGTGTGTAATGTTGTACCATTAATCAACTGATGATTAATATATAATCATATGTTATTAAATATGCCTTCATTCAGTCAGTGAACATTTCTAAACATTCATATGTACAAGGGCATACTTGAACGTTAGCAAGCATCTGTACATGATCATACATACACTATGCATGAAATAGCCTGCAGTAAACACCACCAGGACACCAACAAATTTAGTGAATGTGATTATTTATTTTTGTTTATCCTTTTGAGAGCGAGTCACAGGGCTGCTTGTTGGCTGTTGTGTTTGCCTTTTTCCTTTGCCAAGTACTTTGGCCTTAACTGTATGACTTGTACTGGCCTGTGGCAGTTCTGTGGCACTGGGTGGTGGCTGTGGCACTTCAGGGGAACTGGGTGTGGGCTGTAGCACTTCAGTGGCACTGGGTATGGCCTGTGGCACTTGAGTGGCACTGGGTGTGGGCTGTGGCACTGAGTGTGGCCTGTGGCACTTGAGTGGCACTGGGTGTGGGCTGTGGCACTTGAGTGGCACTGGGTGTGGCCTGTGGCACTTGAGTGGCACTGGGTGTGGGCTGTGGCACTTCAGGGGCACTGGGTGTGGGCTGTGGCACATCAGTGGCACTGGGTGTGGGCTGTGGCACATCAGTGGCACTGGGTGTGGGCTGTTGCACTTCAGGGGCACTGGGTGTGGCCTGTGGCAGTTGTGAACCAGTTGCTAAACATTGCACGACTGAGGTTGGAGCAGTTTCTTGTTTTGGTGTTTTAATCTTTTTCCAAAAGCTGGTTAGTAGTAATTGTTGCCCTAACTTTCTTTTTCGTGTCTCATTTGTAGGTGTCCGTTCCTGATTTTGAACAGATTTAAGCGGTTGGATGTTGACAGGGACCTGCACAGAACTTGCACCTACTGTACCGGTATCATCCACAACTGGGGAATGAAGAACTGATGACTCTGGAGAAAAAGTAGCAGCATGTAAAGATCCATCCTCAGATGGGGTAAAGTGGAATTGTTGTTCTCTTGCAGTAATTCGCAACTGATTTGCTTGGCTTAGATTCACAACTATTGCTTGTAATGTCCTGTTTACATTTTGTATTTCTTTAGGAACTTGGATGATGACTCTTTCAATTTGTGACATTTGTGATATTGTCCTTTCCTGCAGTGATATCATCCTTTCAAGCACTGACATCATTTCTGAATGGCGACGATTTTCTTCACCCAAGATTCTTTCTTCAGAAGCTGCAATAGCTGAGTAGGTGTCACGAGCAGGAGGACTTGAATGCTGGGTTAATCCACGAGTGGGAACATCTTCATGGTCACTTGAATGAATTTGTCCTTGAGTGGCAACATCTGCTTCTACAAATAAAGAAAGACATTATGAACTGCCATGGAACTTTCACTTGTTTATCAATATAATGAGAGTTGTTCTCACAGTGTAACACATAACATGTTTCCATACATTTTCATTTGTGTCAAATTAAAAGTTTATGTTTGAAGTAACAATTATGTTTTGACTCAGTGTGAAAGAAGAATGAATGAAAGGTTGTTGTAACCTCACAACTCCTAGCTGATAGTTTACAACACACACAATACATGTTGTCATGAAAAACTACATCTTCTGTGACAATAACTGATGGGAAGTTAATTACATGTGAAAGGCATTTATTTAGCATGGCAAATTAACATCTAGAAATGTACACATTAGATGTCCTGCACCTCATACACATTCATCTTCCATGCTTGATGATGAGCTGGATGAGCCAGGTGATGAGACATGTTCAGTGTCAGGTGACACATGAGCTTCAGGAGCAACTATATAGAAGAATAACAAAATAATTTTATTGACATGTGTACATAATTAACATAATGTTTGTGTAGTGGGAGTATTTATGGCTAAATATCAGCATCACATAAGGAAATGACAATATGTTTCTGCCAAGCTGTACATTATCCATCTTAACATCAATGTAAACCTAATTGGCACATTTATTGTAAAAACCATACAACGTACAATGTTCATGCAGGAATGCATTGTAAAATTAAGTGTTCTGTTGTACATACACTGCATATGTTGTGTAGTAATCTAACAATAATAATGTACATCACTACCATGACAGCAAAGTTGACTCTGCTTATAATTCAGTACCTAATTGTGGAAATGTGAATGAATGTTTTTAGTGATCTGTGGGAACATTTAAGAGAAGCAGGTGTAGCGCTCAATGTGGCTAACACTCATCAACACATGCAGTGTGTCGCTCACAGATGCTACTGGTGTGATAATGTGTCGTTTCTATAAGGTTAAAAGAAGATATGAGTGAACGAATGACTAACGTACGTTTTCATATATAGTGGGCTGGTGGGTGAAAGTCTTCATAGAATTACCATTTCAAATGAATGTGATGAACTTCTGTTCACCTTGTCAGCTTCTAACAACTGTAGTCCCTCCCCCAAGACGTGACAGCACCCTGACCTTTTATTTGTTTCTACCACCTGTAAGGCGTCCCACAAGACTTGACCAAAACATGACCCTGTGATCTGGCTCGGTGCCCAACCCCACCCCCTGTGTTCTCCTCTATGCTGTGATTACATATTAATTGCAGCTGGTTTCACACACTGGTACATGAGCGAAATAAAAATCTGAAGTGAGCTACATATGAACACAATTAAATACCATATGGTGCATGTTCCTATTTATGCTCTCAGTATACTACATGAAGCAAAAAAAGAGCTTTAATAAAACATAACGAAATGTGTTTGTGCAAATTATGAATGTTCGCCTTTGATGCACTATCTTCCATGCAAGACTTAATGAGGCAGTAATGGCCTGTTTATAGGTGTAATATAGATTATTACTAATTTATGTATATATATATATAGCAACTGTAAATATTACTGTATGCTCATTTGCATGTCTTAGACAGGTCTGCAACCCTGTCTTTCCCCATCATCGCCCAGCATACAGCGCTTCCACTGCAGCAAGGGATTCTGGGAAATGACATGCAAATGAGCACTCAGTGCCACCTTTTGCCACCATATATATTAATTGTTACTTTTTGTAGGACAACTAGATATAAATCTATATAGATAGATAGATAGATAGATAGATAGATAGATAGATAGATAGATAGATAGATAGATAGATACATAGATAGAGAGAGAGAGAGAGACATATATACAGATATATATGTAGGTATGCTTATATTGGGAAGAAAGTATAAGTTGCAGCGGAAATATAGATAAGAATTGTAACCTATGACACGCCTAGTACAGTAACATTTGTCACCTGGTGAAAATGGAGCAGAATAAATTCTGATATCTCTGTCCCCGGGCAAACCCTCCACGACGACAGGAAGAAATTTTTCCCGCATCTGCTCCTCCAATGGTGTTAAGATTAGAGATTGTGCTGGTGGCCCACCTCCAGTGCCAGAAGCATGCATCCGTTGTGCTTGTATTTTTTTCTTTAAGTTTGCCCTGATATCATCGAATCTCTTCCGACAATTCGGCCGGTCCCTGACATGATTCCCACACGCAGACACAGCCAAGGTTATTTGATCCCACATTTCTTTTTTTGATGCTGAACTTGTTCGTCCTTGAAATACATACAAAATTTATGACGTTCATTATTATTATAATAATGATCAGTTTCCTAAACTGCTACCTGTTCCAAGAGATACCAAACATGCTGGTTTAGGTGTAATATGTGTACCACATGAGCATTTACGTGTAAACATACAAATGTAAGGAAGCTTGCATGAATATTGTATGAACTTTGGCAACATTTTTAGACTGATTGTTATGGTCGTTCTAAAGCATGAAGGAATATGTGTGTAACAATTAAGTTTAATTGATAGATATTAGATAATAATATTTTGATATTAAGACATCTCACATGACCTAGGATAACATGTCTTTGAAGAATCAATGCAAAGATAGACTTACCTAGTAAATGGCCATACAGACAGTCATAGTGCTCCAGAATCCCTGTGACAAGAACTGTGTTTTCCTCTTCATTGAACCGAGGATTACGTGGCCGCTCCACACGTTTCTTCCGAATACGTGCAGGCCCAGAGCTTAGCTGCTGCTGACTGGACTCTCCTTCTTCCAATGGAAGAGACTCCAAAAGCGGGCCACCAGCAACCACCCCACCACCAGACACCCCAGCAGCACCAGCAACAGAGCCACCAGCAGCACTCGCACTCCCAGCAACACCATTCGCACTCGCAGCAACAGCACTCCCCTGAATCCTACGTTCACTCAG
The DNA here is from genome assembly GCF_040206685.1 of Ascaphus truei. Classification (NCBI taxonomy): domain Eukaryota; kingdom Metazoa; phylum Chordata; class Amphibia; order Anura; family Ascaphidae; genus Ascaphus; species Ascaphus truei. The sequence goes on from NC_134483.1 coordinate 313,259,080, forward strand.
ACACGTACTCACACGACTACCAGTACCACTCACACCAGCATCACTCTTCACACGCCTTGCGGCCATACCTCTAGCACTCACAAAGAACAGAAAAGAAATTTAAAGACAATCGCATTGAACACTTACAAAGTGAAAACAAGACAAAGATGTAAACAAAACAACACAGGCCAAACCTCTCACAATACACCACAACTGTCTCAGTCAATATGAAATATGTAAATCGGCCAGCTCTGTGTGTCTCTCTCTCTCTCTCACTCCCAACAACACAGAGAAAGAATAAAAATACACGCTGACTTTAAATGGGCCGCTCATTCCAAAACATGCTTGCTTCGGCAGATTCAGCAAAAAGTTTCATTGGGGAACCTAACACCACCTCGCCATGCACGCCGATACACCTGTGTGTGATCGGCAAATCATCGGCAGAGTGGGAGCAAATGTTTTCGGCTTGATTCGGAAGGGATTCGGCACTTATTGCATACGGAGAGGGAAAATCGCCAGAATCATGCTGATAAGGTACCCTTGGCGATTGCACTTTTTCGGCGCTTACTGCATAGAGCCCTTTGTTCTGTTTTGTCCTGGTCTGTGTGTGTATTTGTACTTGTACTGTTTTGTGTGTGTGTGGGTGTGTGCGTTTTCTCTTGCTGCCCTGTAGGGGTGATAATGACAGGGAAGGGGGGGGGGTGAGAGGATGAAGGGGGGGTGAGAGGATGAAGGGAGGGGGGATGAGGGGATGAAGGGAGGGTGAGGTTGTGAGAGGACGAGGGGGGTGGGAGGGTGAGGATAAGGGGAGAGAGAGGATGAGGAGGGGTGCAACAATCTTGGAATTTGTGGGAGGAGCAGTAAGATCAGTATTGCTCGCCATGTACAGTATGACTGCAGGTCAGTTATTTATAAATGATCTGACCATTACGTCATTTGTTCTAAATTTCACTCCAAGCATGCACCAATTTCCATCAATTTGCACTATTTCATATTCTATTTCCAAAAAAAATCCTCGGAGGGACACTCCCTCCCAAGACTCCTCTACAGATTTTTTACGAAACTGAATATAAATTGGTGCAAATTGGTGAATACTTGGAGTGAAATTTAGAAAAAAATACGTAACAGCCAGGTCATTTATAAATAACATTCTTCCCCACCAACAATTCTCACGCACGTCGCACCTTTCACCATTGTGTCCAGTATTTTTGGACAAGCCACCTGGCAACCCTATGCGTGGGCACAGCTGAATTTTTGTCATACATAGCTTTTTGAAAGTTGAGGAGTGCAGTCTATAGACCTAAAGCTGTGGTTGTGCATGACTGGGTGAAACGCATGTGTACAGTAGCTTCTTTTGCTGCTAAAATATCATAATCTTTCCTATTTCCTGTCTCTTAAAAAAGGCGTACCTGTTTGGCTTTATCTGGCTGCATTCAGAGCTCTCTGATGCTTGTTGGATTTGATGTAATTGTTAATACCAGACTGACCGCCATGTGCAACCGAAAATTTCATTTCAGAAATAGTGCATTGCACTTCATGTTCATCATCAAGTCTTATTTTCTTAATAAACCTGAACTTTCTTTAAATCGTCTTTGAATTTACACTTCCTACGAGGAGTGGCCAAGATGATCTTCGAGGTGTAATATTACTTTAGTTATGTAACCCCTCTCGTTAGTTTGAGGAAAATATCTCCTGCTGAAGCCTGAGTCCTCAGTCTATATCCCTAACCTCCATACGTGGCCGTAGGTCAGGCAAAGGGAGGCAGGCTACAGTAATATTTTTATAACACATGGGTATTTATCATGTAATGATCAATAGGCACCAATATAACAATATTCTCCTCAAACATGAGGATCATTCAGTACATGGACATTGTAATTAGATATAACCACTTCACACAAGATGCTGTACAGGTGTGTGTGTGTGTGTGTGTTAAAGTCCTTGGACTAGGGCTCCCATTCCTGAGTTATCAGGCCGTGCTTGTGATAGCGGTATCTCTGTGGAGCTCATGCATTGAAATGTATGTTGCAGGCCTGTACTTCACTAAGACATTTAGTATGATTTCTTTTTCTTCTGACTCCACGGGTGATTCCCTCCATCGACCGTCTGTCTCCTGCTCTGCTAATCTGCAGCTGGGCTCGCTCACTGACCAGATCTCGTTAGACTCACACAGGTCCCTCCGTGCAGGAGGCTCTGGATACAGCATCAGCTCCATGCAGATCTGATCTGTCATGGCTGCCCCCAACACTTAAGGCTCACTCCCCTTCATATTCCTTCCTCCTTTCTGGCTTAGCATAGTTATACAGGCAGTCCTCTGTTATCCAACTGAATCCGTTCTGGAAGTAGCGTTGGATAGTGAAACCATTGTAAAGTGAGTCCTATGTTAATCAGTGGCGGTGAGTGTTGGATAACGCATTCAGGTGTTGGATAACGCATTCCGGCGTCGAAAAACAGCCCTTAGGGTTGCACTGTAAAGAGTTGGATATGTCATTCGTTGTAAAGTGAAACGTTGGATAACGAGGACTACCTGTATGTCCATGGAGAGGAACCTGCTAGGGGGTAGTGTTCTGGTGTTGCTTGGCAGACACAGGGGTTATTGTTAGAATATGTCTAGTGCACTGCTCAAATAAAAGGATTAGGCCCAATATCAGTACAAATCATAGCAATACGCTGTGTTAGCACACACATCAGGGAGGTTTGTACCCCTTATGAAGAATCCGGGATCGTTGGTGTTGCTGGTAATTCTTTTTCTTTATCCTCTTATGATCTTTGCATATAGTAAATGTAATATTATCAATAACATATTCATATTAATGGATTAATTTGTATATCTTTATAACTTATTGTATTTTATATATGTAACCCTTGTTCCCCCCAGACTCATCTGTAGTGTCTAGGGTGCGTGAGGGCAGATTACATGCGTAGTGGTGGTGCATACCTGCGTGGAACAGGAGTGCCTGAGCTTCCCGCGTTGTTATTGGGGAGACAGGACAAGGCTTCTGGGGTGGTAGCCTCCAATCTTTAGTGGTGCAGCGCCTCCATCTTCTATACTCCCAGGGATATGGGATAGGACCTGTATAGAAGAACCCCCCTGGTCCAGGGTTGAATGCTCCAGACTCACACAACAGTCTTTGTATAAAAGCATTGTCTCTTTATTGGTCAGATCCGCGACTCCAAATGTAGTGGCGACCAGCAGCCACAACAACAACAGCAATGTCCTGCTTAGCAATCCACTCTCCTTCCCTCCAAGTCTCTCCTCCGACAGGATGGTCTGGGCTGGGCGTCAATACCCCGCGGCCCACCTCAGAGGTTATCCCCTGGGTGGGGAATGGATTCTCCCCATCACCCCAGACATGGGGTGAGGGGCATTGGTCCACCGGGTCTATGATGCTATCATCTCTACTCAAAGTGGCTGGGTCTCTCCTCTCTCTGCTCCTGTACGACCGCACAGGTGAGACCGCACTGTCTCCTCCAACTCCTCGGACAGAACAGACAGTCACTCACAGGAGCTGGCCGCTAAATAGAGTAAGCCCCACCCCTCATGATGTCAGCAGAACCTCCCCTCTGTCTCATGCCTGCAGCAGAGTCAGGGGCCTGCATCTACCACTCAGGGCAGGGCTTGGAAGGGGGAAAACCCATGATGACTACTTGTGCCTGCCCTTAACAGGACTTACCACAGTATGAGGAAGATAGGTATAGCCCGTGCTGTTTACAGGGGGCTACACTCTCCCTATGGTGGAATCCAATGGTCCCCACTTGGACCTAGTTTTAGCAGCACCATCCTGCGGCGAACCACCTGGGAAACAGCACACATAAGACATTGTCATCACACATTGCAAATGAGGTAGTTCAAGAATATAATATAACCAGGTACTCCCAACATGGAGAACCCTACAGATAATGCTTTAGATCAGGCTTTCGTATTCTCTGCCCGTTATGATCCGTGACGGTCACAGCGAACGATTGGACCGACCCATGTTCAGGTCGATAGCTTACACCATGCATATAGATACATCTACCTATGCTCCATATGCGGACCAATTCGCTTATCTTTTCCTCATTATGATATCCTCCCTGACCGAACTTGGTCCGAAGATACTCCTGCACAGCCTCCCTGAGCCAGCTATCCCGATTCTCTTCTATCTCCCTCATGATGGGCTCAGGCACATAAGGGTACTCATACCCATGCGACTACCGGTATCTAGCCACTATGGCCCGGTCAGCGCGACTTAGTTTGGTTAGCTTCCTGTTACCCGCCCTCCTTGGCAGCACCCAAAACACAGGCTCTTCCGGAGCTACTTCATCATATAAGATACTGGGGCCTCAGGGTACAACAAGTTTCTGCTCTATCTCCCGGTACCTATGATCTAATTCATCCTCCACCTCTTGTTGAGTGAAAGAACCAGCCGCCCACCAATGGTCAACAATGTTATTCTTAATTAATAGGAACCGTGTACGGTCCATCCCTTCGTTGTACCCGGTGAATAGGGGTGCCCACCACTTATCACGGTGCTCGTACTCGGTGGAATGACTAGTGCGTTCTACCTCAGACTCTACCTGAGATGATACACCGGACGTACCCGCATCAGTAGATCGCGAGCAATCTCTCCTCCCTTTGGCATTAAAGTACCTGGTAGGGTTCATCTTATGAACCACTTTGCTGATAGGCCCAGCCTCTACTGGGGTGTGGGACCCACGGGCCCTCCCTCTAGCTGCAGGAGAAAACGGCACAGGGTTAGGCACAGGTATAACATTTGAATACGGTATCTCCCCATCAGACCCCTCATAACTCAATTCCCAATCCCGCAAGTCCTTGAGTATTTGGGGTATTTACATAGCTTATCCCTGGTAGGTCCCGGTGGCACCACTCGTGACGGGGCAGGGGCAGTGGCCGGGGCAATGGAGCTATGGGCTGGGGCTGGGGGAACGTCCAACTCAATGTCCAGCAAGCGGGCAATCCCGCGACCAACGGACGCTTTCTTAGACTCGCTCTCCGCCATGCTTCTGGCTTCTCTGGAGGGACCTCGACTCTGTAGGGTAGCCAGGTCAATGGCCGAATCTATGTTTCGTGAGGAGAACACCCCTTCCGGCCTTCTCTTTCCGGTGGAACTGGAAACGACACCATCAGGGGTGCCCGCAGAATCTCCATCCGCTCCGTGGTCACGCACCGGAAGTGCGTCGAGGACCGGCATGGGCGGTGGCGGAGCATCCGGTGCACGGCCAGACAAGTAGGCCTCAAGCCCCTCCTTCTCGTCCTCCGTGGTTGCGATCTTCGCCTGGCGGGAGTAAGGGGGTGGTGAAGTCTCCTTACCGCTCCGCTGCTGTTTGATGATATCAGGCTCCTCTAGGGTCGTCTCGGTCTCGGTTTCCGCCGCACTGGGAGTCACCACGGCCGTGGGACTCTTACGGGCCTCCGGCCGCACCAGCGCTCGCCGTCGGAAGGTTTCCGGACTCGTCTGCTCCCTCTTGAGGCCTCTGGGGTGGTTCGCCGGTAGGCACATCGCCACCGATGTCACGCCAACCTCTTCCTCTGAGGATATCAGGATCGGTTCCTCCGCTAGGGAGTCGCCGGGTTCTTCTGCGATACAACAAGTGGGTATAGGTACAAAGTAGTCTCGCTCCGGTACCTCCACTGCGGTCGCGGTCTTCTCCGTCGACAGCTTGCTCAGTTCGATAGCGGGCTGGGCCTTGGTTCCTCCCGCTTGGGTGTGACGGGGAACCAGGGCAGTCTTGTCTTTGCCTTCCACCACCTCCGTCAATGTTCCCGGAGAGGCACCCCGCGGGGTCTCGATCAAAGGCCACGTCTCGTTCGGCCAAAGGTAAAACGTGCCACATTGAGGGCATCAGGCCTTGGTGCTTGGTACCGCGCCCGGTATCCCGAAGTGAACACACAAACACCGGAGGTATTTGTGCTCAGCTACCTCCACTACCAATAAGCCTCCTGGTAGTTGGTAAATCGAAGTATTCATCTCGGACATGGTTCGCTCAGGGTTGGAACAGCTCAGTGTTTCAGCTCCTTGCTCCTCGAATGCCAGACAAAAGTGAAGCTCTTCGCTCTGGCTTCCGGTCCCTCCCTTCGCTGGGGAGGACTCTCCTGATTGGCTCTCCTTGGCCCTCCTCCCTCTGGTGGAATCCAGAGGCGGGGCCTTCTCTCCTTCAGTGTGACGTGGCCTGGCTTTCTGACCAGTCACGACACAGGAGGGTGGACTTTCAGCTTTCGCGCCGCTCCTCCTGCAAGGAATCTGGGTTTGGCGCCAGACTCTTGCACATTTCCCGCCACATGTCCTTCATTGTCTCTTTGCACAATTCACGTGCTTGCTCCAGGATTGGCGGGAACCGCCATTTTAGATCGGCTCTCTTGCTCCGTGGAGCACATGTCGGGACGGACGCCATCTTGGATGAGTCCTCCAAATGTACATGTGCCCTATTCTCAGTGTCTACTGGGTATCTCGTACCTAGACACTGACTGACCTCCAAATGTGTGCTCTGCATTGTTTCTGTATCCCACTAATATGAGGTGGCTTTAACCCAGGCTTAGCGGAACTCCTCTCCTCCATGCACTGTACTCGGTGTCTACGGTGCAAGTGCTCTGTGGTGCGTTTGTGTGGGTGATAGCTAGTGTACATCTCTTTCCTAGGTACGGGCGTCTCCTACTTTTGGCCACTCATAGTGCGGGCCCTGGGCCATGGTCCCTGGACTAGTTAACAGGCTGACCCCCCCAGTTGCCTCACGCTATCTGCCTCAAGGGACTCGGACAGCTATAGCTATTCACCCCTCCTACGTCACCTCCTAAGGGCGCCCAAGGCGTACTGTGCGAGAGTCTACGCTCCCCTGACTACCCTCGGTGTGCAAATGCGCCCTTCCTTCTCCAGCACTTGCACAGAGAGTGCATCTCACTCTTCCCGTTCCGCCTCGCTGTAAGCCTGACCTGTTCTGGCATCTCAGCAGCTCGCCTCCAAATGTAACCCTTGTTCCCCCCCCCCCCCCCCCCGACTCATCTGTAGTGTCTAGGGTGCGTGAGGGCAGATTACATGCGTAGTGGTGGTGTATACCTGCGTGGAACAGGAGGGCCTGCATGGGGTGAGGGGCATTGGTCCACCGGGTCTATGATGCTATCATCTCTACTCAAAGTGGCTGGGTCTCTCCTCTCCTCTCTCTGCTCCTGTACGACCGCACAGGTGAGACCGCACTGTCTCCTACAACTCCTCGGACAGAACAGACAGTCACTCACAGGAGCTGGCCGCTAAATAGAGTAAGCCCCACCCCTCATGATGTCAGCAGAACCTCCCCTCTGTCTCATGCCTGCAGCAGAGTCAGGGGCCTGCATCTACCACTCAGGGCAGGGCTTGGAAGGGGGAAAACCCATGATGACTACTGGTGCCTGCCCTTAACAGGACTTACCACAGTATGAGGAAGATAGGTATAGCCCGTGCTGTATACAGGGGGCTACATATACAAACATAACAGGAGTGGTATTAAATCCCCCCTAACCAGCTGATCATTAGCAGATAAGTTGTCTCCCAGCTGGTTTAGTTGGCTTTAACCACTGGAAGAAATAGTTACAATAGGTACAGTTAGTTTTAATAGGTAGAGGAAATTAAAATAAACAGGTAAACAGATACATTTGTAGGGCGTTTTATCTTTACTATAAACGATAACAAAAAGCTTTACCCCACAAAGCAACTAACTAATTCCTTTTTGTAGCTTGCAGTTTTGCTTAAAGATTGCGTCTCAAACAATGTATTATGATCCAAATCAAATGAAGCTCTATTGGGTACTCCTGCACTGCTCGCTTTCACAGCGATCACCATTGTGTGTGTTTGCTATACTTCAATAAAGCATTTCACTATTCAATTAAAAAAAAACTAAGTCTCAGTGACGTCACTGCAGTGTGCCGCACGCGGTGGGTGTAGAAAGAGGGCGGGCGTGGTTCCGGGGCGGTGCAAAAGGTCGTCTGTGGGACGTCACTGCAGTGTGCCGCACGCGGTGGGTGGGCGTGGTTCCGGGGGGGGAGGAGGGGGTGTTGTTGTCGCAAGAGGGAAAGAGCTGGAGTCGCCATCTTGTGTCACCATCACCGAGCAGCAGAAGAAGAAAGAGGAGGCGCAGCGAGCCCCTTACACCCTGTCACCGCCTCCCTCCACTGGCTTTGGAGCTGCTGCTGCCGCCGCCGCCGTCGTCTCGGCCGAGTCGCTCCCCCCGCGGCGGGATCCGCTTCGCCACGGCAGGAGAGCTGGGGGCCCGGCGGGGCGGGGGGGACACTGCGATATCCGCCAGCGGCAAGGACACGAGCGAGGCCCGCCACTGGAGGAAGAAGAGGCACCGGAGAGGCGGGGCCGGGAGGAGGGGGATGGAGCCGGAGATAATGGAACAGAAAGGTACAGGCGGAGGGGGAGCCGCACTACATGCGTTATAATCCTAGCTACAGTGTGATGTCATGCATCAATGTGATGGCAATCAGTGCAATGCATGGGTGTGTATACAGATGTAACAAGACTTACGGTTTCCTGCAAAGGTTTAAGGCCGCGATCATAGTGGCGGCGTGCCGACAAAATAAATGAATGTAGAACAATGAAAGTGCACATAGTGCCATTTTTTTTTTTTTTTTAAACTGCGGTTGGATTTTGTTGTTGCAGCGTCACAGCCGCGTCATGTGAGCGGTTCAGCCAATCAGGGTGAACCCCTAATGTGATGTCACAGCACGCCTCCCGACGCATGCGCGTGACGTCATGCCGGCACTATAATCAATGCCTAACGCTGCGGGGTGGGGTCCATCCGGGAGCATGCCGGGGGATCGCGCGCGAGGTGTCTCTAAGGCCGAGTCCATAGACGGACAAGCCGTGCTGAGGCGTGCGGACGCTCCGCGCTGAGCCCCTGCATCCTCAATGAGGATGCCTTGAGAGGGGGCTCACGCGAGTGTCCGCAGGCGTGCTGATGGAGGTTTCAGCCGAGCGCCAAGCTGTTTTTCAGCGCGCTGTCGGCTGAAAACCTCCAATCATAGCACAGCAACGTCACGGCGCCGTGACGTTGACGTCAGTGCGTCGCGGGCGATTGGCCCAGCGTCGTCACTGCCCCGCCTCCAACCACCTCCCCCCGGCTCCCTTCGCGCACGCGGGCTCACCTGCAAGTCCGTGCAATCGCACTGACTGAAGCAGGCGAGCCTCAGCGTTAGCGCGCCTCCGCTCTCCCCACACCTCTATGGCCCGGGCCTAATTCACTTGCCCGGTCTCCGGCGGCTTCATGTGATGCGTTGCCATGGCAACGCAGCGTCGGTAAACGCTGGTGATCAGGTAAGGGGGGCACAAACAGGCAGGGGGACGCAGATTAAAAAGTTTGCACACCCCTGTACTATGTACTAAAACCTTGCTTTGGGGGCCTATGTGCCATCTTAAAACACTTCCTTATCGAGTAGCACTGTGGCTGATACTATACACCTGGTAGATAAAGCTTGCCCCCTAGCAGATGCACTTACCTGAACGCCCTCCTACGTCTGTACGTTCCTACTTACCAATTAGATTGTAAGCTCTTCAGGCAGGACTCCTCTTCCTAAATGTTACATGTCTGAAGGCACTTATTTCCATTATTTGTATTTGATATTTATGATTATTGGGTGTATTACTGCTGTGAAGCACTATGTACATGAATTGCGCTATATAAATAAAGATCTACGTACATACTCCGTACATGGAGAAGAGGAGAGGTTTGTAACCACACTACCTGGAAGATTATTGTGGAAGCCTTCATCCAGCAGTGATATATTTGTCACTCCCACATACTGTACATGCTCCTGGTTGTTATCTTGCAGTGAGTGAGGGATCTCTGGGTTATTTTGTAACCGACATTCATGCCTTTGTTAAAGATCAGTGTTAACCTTAGTAACGATGCCCATAGGGCACCTTATGTCACGGGGTCGGGCACTCCAGGTGCCTCATGATGTAGTGGTTACGCCGTGCCCGTTGCTTGTTTCCTATGGGAGATCATGTTGCGCATTGTCATCTGGCACGCAGTGGAATAGGGGGCCTCTCGTTTCCAGGATTAAATGATGCCGCAATCACAGGACCCGTCCTCAGCGATTTGGTACACTTGTACATGGCTCTCTGATATTTTGTGTAATTAAGGAGTGCCACTGCCCTTTGGATTGTGTATGCGCGCAGCATTGTGGGTGGGCTGATTTGCGACAGAGTATTTGATGCCCCATACGCAAGAGCTGAGGTCTCACTTGGCCCTGATGGGTTAGCAAATATCCATTCGTATAATTGCTAAGTTATACAGTGGCAGTCCGTGATGGTTTCTAATGGTAGGCTTGTTCCCTAGCTCGGGGACATAAAATTTTGTGGGGCGGGGGTGCGGTGCTTACAGAAGCCTGCACTATTAAATGCTGGGGGAGCGCGCAAGGCCTGTGTAACTCCCTCTTACCTTGTCTCCGGCGGCTTCTGGAGACGCGTTGCATGACGTTGTGACGTTGGATAACGCCGGAGAGAGCAGGCAGGAGGCGGTCAAAAAAGTTTGCACACCCCTGCCTCACTATTTAGAGTCTGCTATACAGTTAGGCTAAGGCCCCACTCCCAGAGTCAGTGCGCCTGCACTGCAGACAGGCGGGGCGCTGACATACACAGACCGCGATATGCGGTCTGTAGGGGGCGGGAGTGGGAGGGGGGCGTGGCTTGAGCGGAGGGACCCGCTACTCTTTCCCCCCCTCCCTCCACGGCTCGGGCTGCTGATTGAAGGTAAGTAAAGCAACACACACACACACACACAGAGGCAGGCACTCGCACTCAGGCACACACACAGACAGGCACTCACATACACACAAACACAGGCACTCAGACACACATATACACACACACACAGACAGGCACTCACGCTGCTTTCACTCCACACTCCTCCCCGCTCCCCGAAGCCTCTCCTCCTCCCGAAGCCTCCCCTCCCCATTGGCTCACAGCCACACCACGTGACGCGTCAACGCTAGGGATCACCATTCTCTTGTATCCCATAGCGGCTGACGCGCCACAGTGTTGTAGTAAGCTGTGCAGCCAGGGGGGACCGGGACCGGCTCCGCAGGATTCCCCTGCTGGTGGGGAACTCGCGTATGGCCGCCCGCGCCACCGAGCGCAGCGGGACCGAGGCCTAAGTATATCGCACTTTAATTTTGGCAATATGCTGGTGACACAAGATACTTTTTTTTTTTTTTTTGTTAACTCTTACAAGGCATTGGAAGCACCTTGGACTAATACATATTTTTCTTTAATGTGTGTGTTTTTTAATTGTTACCTTTTTACTTGGTAGATATGTTTTCATCCTGCAAGCCGCTTCCGCATCGTTCTCCCCCTGGCTCGTGATCATATTGGCAGTGTCACAACGTGCCCTGCCATTTTGAAGTTTGTCTTGGTGTTCGCATTTTTATGTATCACCATTTAATCTGCCCATCATTTACAAACTATGGTACAGCCACTTAATTATAGAGCATGTTCAATATTTTCCTCATACGCAGAGAAGATCATATTGTGACATGGAAACAACCCACTACAAATCCAGGGCAGTGTTGCTTTTGCAGCTACTTCCACACAAATATTTAAAAAGGGCCACATGGTTTCCAACAGTTGTCTCTAACTCAGACTTTGTGAAGTGATTGTGCCATATAACAGGCAAATATCTTTTATTTCAATATCCGTGCAATCTGCTAGCCTTGTGGAAAAAGGACCCTCACCTTAATTAAAATCAATGTTTTCCTTTCACTATCCTTTCAATCCAGTTGCACAGCTTCCCTGAGGTTAATTAATGTTCGTTGTGCCTGCTACAGAACATTACAAATGATACGACTTCCCCCTCATAGAATATGTTAGGCCAGGTCCCCAGTGGTCGCTGCGGCATGCGCGCCAAACACCACAGCACAGCCCTCCTATGGGGCAGGCCCCAGTGTATGTGGGTGCGCAAAGCGCTGTGGCACGTACGCTGGCAGGGATGACAAGAATTTTGCCTTCCCGTGCCGCGACATGGTAACGTGCTCGGCGGGCTGCCAATGGAAGGGCAGATATGCCCCGCCATGACCCCTCCCCACGCGCATCCCATCGCTTCCCTACACTCTGCCGATCGTGGATGTAGTCTGTGCATGCGCCGCTAGGCGTGTGTGCAGCAGTGAGGACTTGGGCCGTAGCCCAATACGATCAGTATTTTCCTGATCCTTTTTGCCTCTTTGTCTTGTGTGGAAGGGGGATGTCATGCAGTTTCACTGCACAGATCTATAGTTGTCTTTAGATATGGTGTGTGTATGTACTCCTTGTCTTATCGCCTCTGCTTTGGGGGAAGGGAGAGATGGCTGCAGGCTGTTTCATTGTCTGACAATGCCATGGACCCTCAAGTAAACCAAAGCTGATAGACTTCCCAACAATTATAAAAAGATCATGGCTATACGTTGTTTCTGATGCAAGATTTCTTTATGTGGCTTTGAGTGTGCATGGGCTCCACGTAACAATCCCTTAAATCGCCTGGGTTAGGGGGGGCATAAGAGACTATCGAATGTAATAAAGTATTAAACAATATTATTAAAGTAATTCATTTGAAGTCACATACTGTATGTAGATTTGCAATCAACACAAAAAGGCTAACTGAGCACAAAATAATATATATATTATAGAAAATTGCAACGCCAGTACAACCAACCTCACATTGATGAGACCCATTAAGGTATGAGTGGTTTGACTGGCTTTGCATCTAATCCCATGCTGTGCTTAAAAGCTGTGTGAGCAGCAGAGCATTTGCTTATATGGGTTCTATGTAAATGGATTTCAGGCAAAAGGTGACACATTGTGTGCTCATTTGCATGTCATTTCTCAGAATCCCTTGCTGCAGTGGAAGCAGTGTAGGCTGGGGATAATGGTGAAAGGCAGGGTTGCAGACCTGCCTAAGACATGTGAATGTGCTCACAAGTTATCTTTTTATTTTTATATCTATCTATATATTTTTTTCCCCCTCTCTCCAATACTGTAACCTGGTTTTATCAGTTTTGGAGAATACGTTGTTACATATGTGAATTTCCAGAACTGCATCAGTATTAATAGTCTCTTGTTTGGTGCTCTTTACAAAAACATGCTCATAATCTCTGGCATTTGCCATAATGCCGTTTTTTTTGTTTCCGTTTGCCATACATTCAGAAACACATTATACATGTTTGTTAACTTTTTTGGTATCTGCTGAGTAGGGTGTCAACTTTGCTTTTATCTTATATTTATTTCAAATAGCACCCTCTCCTCTCGTATCCCTGCTTTATAGCAGCCATTTTACTGCTCCACCATGGCAGAAATAACCTGGCAAAAAATGGCTCTGTGTAGAGATTACTTAAACCCTTCGCTGCCTGAGGGGCCAGCAATGTATTGTGCTGCGATGCTGGGCCCTCTGGCAGCAAAGGATTAATATAAATCTTAACTTGTCCACGGCATGGCGTATTCTCGGTAAGATTGTACCAATGTTTTTTTATTTTCAGAAGGTGAGGTAAATGTGTTGGATGGTATTTTGACTGAAGCTCCAGATCAAGACGATGAGCTATACAACCCTGAAAGTGAGCAAGACGTGAATGATAAAAAAGGTAGTATGTCTTTTTCTTCTTACATAGGAGTAATTGTGTATACAGCAGCACTGTACAGATCTATCAATCAGTATGTGAGGGCTTAAGTTCACTGTAAGCTTAGAGGTCTTATGACTATAGGTCACAATATTTGAAAGGAGTACACACAATTCTTGAAGTTGTTATTCCTGCCACGGGTGGTCGCAGATCCAGACGGTTGGCATATCAAGAGATGCTTAAAGCAAAACATCAGCACTCCAGTGGACTTGTACAAAAGCTGATATTGAATTTATAACATTTAAAGACCATTCATCAATGTTTGTGTTTTGTACTTTGGTCTTTAGAACTACGCAAATTTCTACTCATCAATGTTACAGTTCCTACATGGACTTTTTACAAGAGGTGTTCTGCTTAGACAGCATGATTTCAAATGTTAATATCGGTGCTATCAAAAGACACTGTTAAACCACAATAAATTGCAGGATGAAATAAAATGTATTACCGTGCCCTATACCGTAATACCCAGGGCTCTAAAAAAACAATCTGCTTGTCTGAGAAGAAAAACGTTAAGGAGTACAAGTGATGGCTGTGCAGTGAAGCTATCTGATCTAGTTCTGGAAAGACCACACATGGCACCACCACATTGTCTTGGCATTCGAGCAGAGCCTTGGTAATACTTGATTGACAATGATCTGTGACTTATTGAAGACTAAGTTTGTCACATTTCTTCTTATATTGCTTATGCTAAACCTCCCGTACTTATTCCAGATGTTATATTTTTTTGATATAGATATATAGTTGGGGTAGGTAAAACTGTGGCCCATGGTCAGTATGATCATGTCCTTTGTGCAGGATGCCTCCTTATGTGCTGGAGACATCTGACTTTTTTCAGAGATGATTATTAGACAATGTTTTACAGCGACTTTAGGTGGTAGTTAACAAAGTATCCTAAAACCAGTAACTGTTTAAACGTTAAATACACCTACAGTGTGACTATATCTAAATATCTATATCATGCTAACATTGTTCTGAAGGAGCCAAAAGAAAAAGCGACAGAATAGACATGACTGATACAAAGAGGCAGAAGCAGTCTACTACACATTTATCAAGACAACCGCCACAAAGGCTGTCAGTTGGTGGCAACAAGAGAGTCGTCAACCCCAAGGGAAAGCCAGCACCAGAGTACAAGAATGATGACTTCCAGAGGCAAGAGAGGAACAGGCGCTCTGATGGCGATAGAAGAATCCGTCCCTCTGGCAGCAACACTCGAGAGGGTTATAAAGCACCACCGGATAAAATGAGCATAAGGAAGAGAGAATCTGACCGGAGACCCACGTCCAACGCTCCTGATATGGCATCTGAGGTAACAATTGTAGTCCTTACACAGATTAAATGGGGACTTGAGTGAGATACGCATCTTAAAAAGAAAAAAGCATCACCTTGAGTAGGAACGTTTCACCCATATAGTGTCTGTGTCCCACAATGTAGCAATTACTGTATTGGAGTCTCTTGGTCATTTTCTAATTTAAAAAAAATATATATGATAGAGAAGAATATATGTATGTAAGATCACCAGGTGATCAAAGTACCAACAGAACACGGGGGTAGCAACAAAAAAAAGGCATTTATTGATCCATCTGGCAAACATATCCCGATGTTTCGGTCCCCTGTGTCATGCTGGTACTTTGATCACCTGGTGATTTTACCCTTCTATTGATATGTCACTTTACCATGCACTACCCACCTCTGCTGAGAGCTTCTCTGGGCAGCACCAAAACATGGAGTTTTCAGTAAACACTCTTCTTTCACAAGTTATGAGTGCTGGTCATTATATATATATATATATATATATGATATATGATATATATCAAAAAATAAATAGATGATACCGTTCTGTGGCTAACGAAATGCTTTCTTCCGGCGATGTTACAATGAATGAAGCAAAAGGTATACTTAAAAACAGTGTCTCTTGGAGTGTTATCTGTGCTGTTCCTTCCCCCGGTGTGCACACACAGCTGTCTCTCACACATACTAATACTCCTTGTTTTTCCATCCCTATACACCAATAGGGACCACTAAGTATCCACACACACACTTTTAGTTGTGCTACAAACTCTCACATTTCCCCACCCACACCATTTATATCCACTCCCACTCCACACACACCTTGTGTAAAGCACTGTATATACTGTGGGCTCTCCACTCATTTTTATTCACACTGATACACATACACACTCTTTCTTCACTTGCTTTCAGTAACCTTTTGACACCTCTAGCCATAATACACATCCACACCGGGGGAAGGAACAGCACAGATAACACTCCAAGAGACACTGTTTTTAAGTATACCTTTTGCTTCATTCATTGTAACATCGCCGGAAGAAGAGATCAGTGTATCTCGAAAGCTCGCACAAATAAAAGCATTTCGTTAGCCACAGAACGGTATCATCTATTTATTTTTTGATTATTGAAGCTCGACTAACACGGTACTGATACCTCTACCGTACTAAATGCACTCAGACATCGAAGAATTAAAAGCATTTCTGTGATATAATCACCAGGCAGCATCATCAGGGGCTGCTCCACGGGTAAACCAGGTTAGCATCCAGATGTATACATGAAAGGAGACGGGTCCATAGGCTGTGGCTGCAGGGATTGTCCTCGCAGGGGTAATGAAAATACCATAACTCCACTGCATACACTAGTACCAATATCAGAGGTGCCAATTACTGAGAGTCCTAGTATGACGAAGGAAAACTCCCCTCTTCACTGAACTGCCGTCAACGGGGCGACCTCATGATCGGACGTAACGATGCGATGACGTCCATATTCGCCAAGAACAAAACCCTACGCGTTTTGTCACTACCATGTGACTTCATCAGGGGATAACAAACCAAATAAAAAGTCTCTTAAATAGTTTGGACTTAATGAGCAACTACAGGTGACGGCAGTAAAATATGATTGTAGGGCAAATTAACCCTCTCCATCAGTAGGTTTTTCTGTGTGTAATTTATCAAAGATGACTAGCTGGAACACTTAAGATTAAATAAAATATCAGAACATACCAACAAATGTATACAAAGAAAAACTCTGTGTTCAGGTCTCATATTTAAAGCATCTCAATAAATATATGAAAAACATACAGGACCCCATTCAAACATTTGGAAATGTAAAATGACCACAGTATTATAATATACCCAAAACCAGGGAGAAAGGGAACAGTAACACTAAGGATGTATGTTCACCAAGTTAAAACAATCATTTAATAATATAGGATAAGATTCATTTAATAATATAGGATAAGATTCTATTGCAAAAGAAATCCTATAGAAAGGAATGAAAGACTATAAAAAGGAGAGAAACATGTAGCCAGTAGATTAAACCAAGGTACTGGTATCAAGACAGTAGTTGAGACCTCCTGGAGTAAGGGTACCCATGTGATCCAATAGGACTCATTTCTACATAGGTTTTTGAACCTATCCCCTCCTAAACAGGTGGACGGTATATGTTCAAGTCCCATCACCCTGAACGTCCCTGGATCTTTATGGTGTTTTTAAACAAAATGTGTTGAAACACTATGCATGTTCAAATCTTTTAAAATATTGCACCTGTGTGCAAGAACCTAGTTGCAACGTTGTGTGGTCTGCCACAGTTGCAATACAACATATAGGTGACAAATGTGGTCAAACAATCTTACACCTCGCTTTAGAGCGAAAAAAAGGGGGGAAAGTGGGCGCCCCTGCCTAGTCCCATTTTTGTTATTAGATTCCCCTCCTTGGACCTTCATGGTGGCTGATAGAGCACGGACTCCTTGTAAAAAGACTGGAGAATCCAAATGCCTCTAATGTATTATCTAGAAAGTCTCACCTTATCCTATCAAATGCTTTCTCCGCGTGTAGGCTCAGCAGCATAGCTTTCAGTTTGGATTTGTGTATTTTATCAATAACATTACTAATTTTTCTTGTATTGGCTGGCGCTCGCTCACAAATCCCACCTGATCATAGTCAATTAATCTTGGGAGTATTGGATTCAGTCTGTTGGTTAAAATTTTGCTATAGATTTTCAAATCCGTGTTAAGCAGTGAGATTGGCCTGTAGCTACTACGACATAAAGGTCTTTTCTCTCTTTAGGTTACGGCCCGCTGTCTGTGCTGTAAACGTGGCTGGCGGCGCGTGCAGCTCTGATCCCCGGTCTGCTGTGAGCTGTAGGGGGAGAGGCGGGGGGGGGGATGCCCATGACGTCACCCGGCAGGTTTGCCCTCATTGGCTGAACTGCCAGGGGGCGTGGCCATCGCGCTTGTCTCCAGTATTGAACTCAATTTTCCTGTCTTAAGGCAAGACTGTCCGCGCAGCGCGACGGCCACCCCTTGTGGGCCCCATAGAGGGGAGGCAGCGGGGACCTGGCCATATGGATCACCACTATATTGGCCGTCGTCATCTGTGGAGCAATTTGTTTTCCACTGAGAATCATTGAATAGATCCAACAGACGAGGTCCTAAAATCCCTAGAACATTTTTATAGTAGATATTTTATCTGGTGCTTTCGATGGTTTCAAAGAACAGACCGCTTTTCCCAGTTCTACCGGAGTTATTTTTGCGTTTAAAATCTTAACATCTTCCTCCGTCAATTTCGGGAGGGCACAATCTCTCCAGATAATCCTCTATCTGGTTCAATCCCTGGACTTTAGCATTCAGGGTTGAATTGTCTAGATCGTAAAGTTCCGTATAAAATTTAGCAAATTCCTCTGCGATCCTTGAAGGGTTGTAGGTCACTCCCCCACTTTTTTATCTAATAGCGGGGACCGAGGCCCTCGCCTTGATCAATCTGTTTGCTAATAGACAATCTGCCTTATCTCCCTTGTCATAATACATCTGTCTAGTCCACTTAAGGGCCTTCTCTACATACTCCAATTGTAATTTCTTACATTCCTCCCATGCCTGGTTCAAAATGTTATTTACTTTCCTCGACAGGATTTTTTTAATGTGACCTTTCTAGCTTTCTAATTTTTTCCTTTTTTAAATATTTTTGTTTTTCCATTTTTATTCTCATTCTGTATGATGCTATTGAAATAAGCTGTCCTCTAATCATGGCCTTATGTGCATCCTACAGTGTTTATTCTACAGACCATTGTTGGACTGAAAATAATTGAGTCTCCAATTTGTGCGCTTATCTCTGGATAATTTAGTAAAGAATCATCCATCCTCCTATGAAATGACTGAATGTTGGCGAATGGTGTATCAAACAGGATAGCCACCGGGGTGTGGCCGACCAAGTAATAGGCCCTATATCTGAGTGGACCAATACTTCTAGGTTATTTGGAGATACAAAAATATTATCGATTTTCTAGAATACGAATCGTGTGGCCGAATAGAAGGAATAATCTCTGCCCTTTATGTGAGCAACGCCAGGCGTCCAACAAACCAAACTCTTTGATTAGCAATCTAAATTTCTTTGCTACACTGTACGTCATTGCGGAGTGTGATTGCTCTGGATGTGTGGAATTTGTCCACATCCGGGCCTGGGACCATGTTCAAGTCGCCTACAATATATAGCTGTTCTTGGTTATCCCCCATTGACTCCAATGCTTCCCTTAGAAAATCAATTTGTCCCTCGTTGGGCGTGTATATATTCACGAACGTAATATGTTGGCCTGAGAGAAGACCATGGACCACAAGTGACCTCCCCCCCTGGTCTCTCTTGACCTCCAGTGTCTGGAATGGGATACCCTGTTTTATCAAAATCGCAACCCCCCTTTTTTTACTGGTAAAATGCGGTAGGGTATGTCCTGCTAAAAGTATTTGGGGGTTCTTGGGAATTGAAATGTGTCTCTTGTACAAAGACAATATCCGCTTTCAAATTTCTAAATTCTTTTACAGCCAGTCTACGTTTACTATTAATGCCTTTAACATTCATGGATACCAACTTCAATGTTTGACTAGTCATTTCCAATATCGTATCATGTGAAGAACTTTAATGGTTGTACGGAACAAAAGGGAGTAAAAAACATAAAAAGGACTTTTCCCCTCCGGGAACTTGGAGAACAGTAAAAATTAAACTAGAGAATAAGATGAATGAAACCAGCCACTCATCCCAAGTTTGTGGCCAGACCCTACCCCTCGACCGCACCCTCACCACAATTTAATTAGAATATAAAAGAACCTAAGAAAAACACGTCAATTCCTAACCCCCGTGAGACATATAAACATATAAAACTTTTCTTGTTAACATATACTTATAGGGATAGACTTCCCGACTAGAAATATAAAAAAGCCCTGATTCACATTTTATCTTTAAATGTTCAATCTCTTTTAGCATTAACATTTTCTAGTAGGAATTTGCTCTTGGTTTCTCGCTGAGGCTTAGTGTCCTTTGCATCTATAACCAAGCAAGAAAAAACAGCTCTTCTAAATCTTTGGGCCAAGGCCCCCTCACCCATCGCCTGGACTCTCAATCCGTGTATTCAAAGGTTTCGTCCGTCGATCAGCTTTAGCATACCGGCACCCGAGAAGCAGGCAGCCGACTCCAAACCATGTATTAAAAAGTCCCTGTAATAGATTGGAAAAAACTATAGAGGGAGACTGGGAGGAAAGCGTAAAGGAAAGACAAATGTAGCTGCACATCCGGGATATCTTTCCCTGAATTGGCGTTGGTTGCCGAGCTGCCGGTCAAAGAGAAGACCACAAACTCGCCGAGAGATCCTCAAAGCCATCATCAGTCTTGAATCTTTTATCTCCGGGCAACCGCACCCTCAGCTGATCGTCATCTTCTCGGGTTCTTCGGTGCTGACCCAAACCCTCGCTGGGAGTCAGATCCAGTGCCGATAGAAAAGACGCAGATTTCTCTGGCTAACAGAGGGAGACCTGTCTTGCCTCCTGTGGTTTACCATAAACGGAACGGAAAGCCCCACTGGTAACAAATACCCTTTTTCCTGGAGCACCGCCGTCACTGAGCGCAGTCCTCTCCTCTCAATTGTCATCCTGGAAAATCTGTATGGAGCCGTTTTCAAATTTAACTGATCCGCTGTTTCTGCAGCCTTTTTATAATCCTTTCCTTGGTTGCATATTGGTAGTCTTAAGACTACATCTCTACTTCTTCTGGGGTCTTCGAAGCACGGTCCTAGGGCTCTGTGAGTTCTGTCCATCAGGAGATCGCCGTCTTGCAACTGGGGGTCAATTGACGTGAACAGTTTCTTGAGGTATGGCTGGAGGGCTTCTGCTGAGACCGACTTGGACATGGCGGATTCGTAAATTCTGCCTTCGATCTTGTTCTCTAGATCGTCGATACCATCCCTTATCTCTTCATTGAGAAGCAGGACCTAGTCGTCGGTATTTACCTGGTTTTGTAAAGAAATGTCCATTTTATTTTCAAGCCTTCCGTAGTTCTTTTAGCCAATAAAGAAACTTCCGCTTTAAATTTCTTTGCTGCACTGACCGAAAGTCCACTTGCATTTCTTTCAGCATGTTCTGAAGGTCTTGTTTGGTAATTAATGTCTCCCTCTGCCATACTCTGCTCTCTGTCTGGAATGGATACCCACTGCCTTTTCTCCTGTTGCAGCCCTCTCCACTGAGTTTCTCAGGGAGGCTTTTCTGTCACAGACGTCCCCTTCAGCTGCTGCAGCCTGCATCTCACCTTCCCTGGCTGTTGATATGGTAGCGTGCTCCCGTGCGCTCAACTCGGTGGCGCAATCATTAGTCCGTCTTCTCTGCCGTCGGCTGTCCGTGGCTTTAGCGGGAGAGATTCAGCATCCTCTTCGTGGCCATCCCTGCAGGTTCCTCCGATCAGCCCCACGAGACGCTGCGCTGATCGGAGCCTCGGTCGGGGTTTCTAATTTATTATACCGGAGCTCCCCTAGGTCACGTGCATCCGGAGTGATGTCACGCGCGCCCCATACCTCTTCATTTTAAATGTTTCCCCATTATCGAAGGAACAAAAAGTCTTCAATATTGAGATGTCACGGGAGACCAGGTATTAACACCTTTTTACCGGCATCATTTACGGAGTAAAACAAATCGTCATTTATTCCATATAAACAGACGTACACACCATGGGTTACAAAATACATAAAACACACTTACTGGGTGGTCTGGGCTACAAATCTAGACTTTCCTAGGTGAAATAAGAGGTTAAAACAAAGTCTTTAGGTTTGCCGTGACTTGTTCTGGAACTCAAATCGGCATGGTTTTTCACGCCAACGCTGTATCTGCTCTGGAGATGCCGAAATCCATTAACCGGGAGATGGTACCAAACGTCCTGGTACTCTTTTCGGCTTGCAATCCAAGACGCGACCACTATGTTCTATTTTCAGAACTTGGCCCCGAAAAGTAGAACAGAAAATTTCTCGCCTTGAAATTTCTGAAGCTGTCTCGCTGCTATTTCTCTCTGAGCATCTTTTGGTGGTTTTGAATTTGCTGCTGCTGTCGTGGCGCTTAGAATCTCACGAACAGATAGGCTGCTGGCTTTCTTAGTGTTTTATTCATGACATACTCCTGCCAATCCGAGCGTGGGAGAAATCCTACCAGCCAATTAGAGCGTTGCCAGTCTATCTAAGCCGGGCAAGCACGGATTCGGATTCTGACAAGGGCATACGCCAACTTGGCACCTCTGCCACTTGTCAGTCAGAAGCCACCCATGGAGTTAGGCTCCCCTCTGAGGTGGGGCCAATGGTAGTCCGATGACTTTCATTCATCTCAGGATGTGAGTACTTGAGGCTAACTCCGCTGCCCAAATGGCTTTCACACCTTGGCAACCTCTGAGGCTTTCATGTCCGGGACCCGAGCAGGCTTGGTGGCATCAAGCTTGGTAGCCACATGGTCTCTCGGAACCATGGACCTGGAAGTCCCCAGCTCATAATACCGTATACAAGCATCTGTACTATTAAAACAGTATGAAACAAAATATTTTTTCTAAATTCCAAGGTAGAATGAAAAAACGCGTGGGTGCATTCTCAGGGCTATCTCATTCCCTTTGGAAACTGGACTTGGGTTTCGTAAAAACCCTTGCAACCTTTATATATGGTTGGTGTACACCCAGTACTTCTATACCGGTTCTGGGTAACCAGGCATTGAACTGGGGATCACTCTGTTACTGGGGGGACCCCGATACCGTTCTTGGGATACCTTACACCTCTATGCCCCCCTTACCTTTCTGGTCTGTGCTGAAGCAGGGTGTCCTAGCGGTGAGTTACAAAAGCATTTTCAGAGCAGGATTTTGACCGGAGCTTTGTGCCTACATGTATCTGGGCTGCCTGACCTGACTCCTGGGTACATTATTGGGGCGCCCAGCAACTCTGAACCCTGACTATCTAGACACAATCTGATGAGACTTTCTCCGACAAATTCCCCCTGAAACTCATAGCCTAGCAATCTGCTTGCTAGCACCTCATGAAAGGTAAAACACACATTCTTTATTGTTGCACAATCGCATACATTGCATGTACAACAAATGGGTTCAAGAGCTGACTCTAAAACCCCGAATATGGATCAGAGGTAACCAGCCGGGCATAATACATTTTATTGATGGCCTGGTTACCCCCTCAATGTCACAAGATGTTTGCAAGTGATGCATTCGCTCCTGCCACACCCAGTGGGTGCCTTGAAGACTTTGTTCTTTTCATAATATAGATGGGACGTTTTTCTATCCTCTTTGGTTTTTTGTATTTTTTTTTTTGGTTGTGTATTCCCTGTTCAATATACATTTGACAGTATATGTTTATAGGATATTTACTGTTGGATTCATTAGATACTAATCACTTTATTCTCCTATATTCTAAGTGGCACTACTTATATTTATCTTTTTATATATCTACGTACCTATTAGAAAAACTACACTTGCAGGACTTTTGTTTTTTTTTATGTTTGTGATCAACGTTTTGGTTTAATCTAGAACCTTTCTCTTTTTTCCTAATGTCCTGAGTGCACCTGATTTTTCTAGGATGGGGGGGGAAAGCATGAGCCCCAAGTCACTTTCCCTTTTGTATTGGATGTGCTACAGTTCCTTACCTTTTTGTATAAAGATCTATATCTGTCTCCTAGGTAGTTTTTGGTTTGGGGAGTCTGCGATAGTCTAAACCAGTTATTGTCTCAATATTTTTATTTTTTTTAATCACCCTTTGAGGAGATAAATTTAAGTATGTGAGGTTTACGGAGTGGAGCCATCTGATTGGTAATTGACAGACCTAAGTTTTTGTTACATTATTTTATTTTTTTATATCAACTTATCCACTAGAAAATAAGGCTTGATGCAAGCAGGCGAGCAAGCAGATCCAGCCACTCCTCCAACTCTGAGGACTATGGCTCAGATCGGGACTCTGGCAGTAGCGACTCTTCCGATGAAGACCAAGGCAACAACAGTGAGAACGACGAGGAGGGAATGGATGAGGAGGATGACGAAGGTGAGGAGGCAGAAGAGGAAGAGTATGATCAAGCGCGTGAACGAGATCAGAGGGAGGGAAACGACTATGACACTCGGAGCGAGGCCAGCGACTCTGAGTCGGACTCTGCCTCCTTCACAGATGGTGACTCTATTCGGTCTGGTTCCGGCTCTGACATTTCAGGTAATTTTGAAACCCTAAGCTCAAGGTTATTATGTTTGTTTTGTCCTGCTTAATTTTGGGTTTTGGGGGGACAGTAAGTCATAAATTCTGTGGATGGTGGAAGATGTTGAAGGTCTATGCACTGGTTTTTCATACAATCAATTTTTGAGCAGCAAAGAAGTGAACTCTTAAAGGGCAGTGTATGATGTACCGGTACGTCATGTTGGCGCATCTTTGACATATTAGGACGTCATGCACTTAATGTTCGTTTTGATAGTGTTCACTGCTCCAATGCCTTTATTTTTTGTGTTTTTAAATTTGAAATTAGTTGAACATAAAATGATGCGCTTTGTATTTTTACATTAAAAAAAAATGATGCTCTTTGTATTTTTACATTAAAAAAAATTAACAGGCAAAAATGTATATCACTTGTAAATTAAGTTGACGTGCAACTAGAAATCTAATTTTCAATGGCATCAAAATGCTTCAGTTCTCTTTGTGAAAGTATATGACTGGTTAGTACATATATCCATTCAAAGCCTTCTAAGAAGGTACTTTTTG
Organism: Ascaphus truei; assembly: GCF_040206685.1. NCBI lineage: Eukaryota > Metazoa > Chordata > Amphibia > Anura > Ascaphidae > Ascaphus > Ascaphus truei. Next base: position 313,283,708 of record NC_134483.1, read on the forward strand.
AACTGCATGACCTTGCTTTTGCATTTATGGTAGGTGTTTGCAGAAAATGGTATGATGCTTATTTTAAGTGACCTACATGTATGCAGTCCATTGTTTTTGGAAATCCAGTGACCAAATCAAGAGAAATTTCTAGTTTTGCCGTACCTGAATAAATATTTAAAGTATTATCATTTATTTGTAACGCTCCAACATATGGAGGTACAGAGTTATGTATATAACCTAAATAGTTGCATACAAATGAGGACAGACGACCACAAACCGATACAGGGATGTAATGAGGGCCCTGCTCGTGCGCGCTTACGCTCTAGAGAATACATTTTGGGAGTTCAGTTGCTTTGTATAATCTAAAACTATGTTTTGGTGGTGGAGCATGAACGTTGATGCATTCAGATGTAGGAGAAACCTAGGATTCGATTAATAAAAATGCTCATTGCTTCTTCATCCATCTTTCTTTTGCCTTCTAAAACCTGATCATTCTTTCATTCTGCGTTTGTACGTTTAAAGCCAATAAAATCTTTAGACTTGTGAAAAGAAGAATTGTGATATCCTTCTGAAAATACTTACAGAAGTAATGTGGTGCACATAGAACAGATTTACTTGTCCTTAGAGTAGTAAATTGTATTTGACGTCGAATGGTAGACCCGATTTTTAAGGCTGTAATAAAGTATTACAACTAGCTACTCCCAGACCCCCCCCCCGTGCCTTCTCACAGGAAGTTGAACATTTCAGTCATGAAATGAGCCACAGTCTGTTTGTTGTGTTTGGTTTTCATGTAATTTTTATGGCAACAGATTTGAGGCCTAATGTTGGCTATGAGGTTGTACTGAAAGGAAACAGGGCAAGTGCCTTTTGAATCTTTCAGATCATTTTCTTGGGTCTCCTTTCCTCAAAGAAGGATTTTTGGGTCAGTAAGTTCATAGCAATGCTCCGCTTTGAAAATGCCCGCTGCTTACACTGGCTGTTTAAACGTGCACCTACAAAGATGTAGTGAAGAGCAGTAAGAGTTTTTATGACTTATCTTCAGACTTTTACCCTTTTTTTTTGAGCATCCTTTTCTGTGCCATAAAACCAGTGCTGCACAACTACAGTAGCCTACTTCACCACCTAATGGTCATGTAGCCACGTGGAACAGGTGTCCCCTGTCCACTAATTTACCTGCAGTGTACTGCAAATCTGGCTATTGCTCCCCTTCTACTGCCCCTCTGCTGATTTCCTTTGTGAAAGGAAATGAAACCACGTCTTGATTAGCGCAACAAAATTAAAAACATGATTAAAACAAAACCGACAACTTGTTTTTGTTAGTGTGTAGGCCATTTATTTCCTTTCCGAGTACTACATCACGAGACTGTTGCCACTTTAAACCTGAAAATGGGACTTTTCTCTTGATTGAATTCACATGCTTTAGTATGGAGCCCAATGTAATAATAATACATTGTGAATAGGCTTTCCCAATGGAAGGGGGATAACGGCTAGATCAGAGCTTGGCTGTTGGAGCACTAAAGACCACTGCCATGCTTACGTTATTCTTTCGCATATTTTCTAGATCAGAAAAAGAAGGAAAGGAAAAGGGCTAGAGGTATTTCTCCAATTGTGTTTGATAGAAGTGGAAGTTCTGCATCAGACTCTTATGCAGGTATTCTTTCCTTTTTTGGATGCTCATACTCCACAACAGTGAAATGGATACAAAAAAATAAATTAAAATAGTATAGCTTACTACCATTGGCATGATAAACTAGTTTGAAATGGTGTCGGAGGTGGATGGGTTTTTTTTCTTCCTTTCCTATCACACTGCTTTTATTGCATAATGTCTGAAATTAAATCGTTTCAGTGTAGTATAAATTGTGAAGCGTTTAAAAAAATTATTTTTTCTGGAGTGATAAGTTTTGCCTGGTGACCAGGACTGTTCTTCTGTATACGCAACCGATTCTGGACAGGATTATGTTGGTCAATCTGAATGTGTTCTGCTCACTTGCCATTTTTTGACATATTCTTCAGTAAATTCTGTTTAAATTATTCCTAAATCACTGACCCTTTTTTTTACAAATAGCAGGTGTAAAGACTTATTTTACACCAACATGAATATTGCTGTGGATTTATAGACCCATATCAAGACTTCTTGTTGGCGTGGGTTATGGTTTCAAGGTTGCAGTATTCGACTGCAGAATTGTACTGAAAACGTGCCAACGTATTTGTTACCTGCTAATTTTCTGTACCATTTTGCAGTGAAAAACTGCTTGGAACTTGTTAAATTGTTGGAATATTGTTAAATGTCTGAAATGCAAAGCCCTAATAAAAGGGCTTTTATAAGAAAACGGGACAAAGTAGTTTTGAAAATGTATTTTATGTCTGAAGGCACAATCTGAATACATGTACTTTGGCTAAACACAGGTTCAGAAAAGAAGCATGAAAAATTATCCTCCTCTGTTCGTGATGTCCGAAAAGGTATCCTTTAATTTTCCCTTTCTTCTGTGATTTGATCCTCAATCCCATAAAGAAAAGTAAAAAGGGGTTCTGAATGTTACCATAGATTGAATATGGTCATTCTTACGTGTTTAATATTAAATACCACGATAATCAATATTCATAAAATTCTATTTAGTTTATACAATTACATTGACAAATTACTTCTAAATACGGACCACAGCAAAAGTGTAGACCAAAGCTCTTCAGCTTTGAATACTGATCCAGCAACGTTTTATATGAAGGAATGGAATAGAATACATTTTCAGGATGTCAGTACTGTAATACTGCCTTTCACACTGGCTGTCCCAGTTTTCATTGCTACGGTGCTGTAAGTACATATAGAGAATTTGCCTCTCTGCTGATTTTATTTATTTATTTTTTATGAAAATCTCTTGAGCGCATATTCTGTAGTTATCTAATTAGTTATTAGTGCATTTACTTTGTTATACTTAACTAGTATTCCCTGCTGTATTTGGAGTTGAACTAATTTATATTACCATAGATTAGTTTGAATGTTGAGTAACAACCTAAAGATACATGCGTCTGTGCAGGTTTTTTTTTCCCCATTACTTAGAAGGGCTAACTATCACTTAAAACATCCCAGAGTAAATGTTCAGACCACCTCTAAAGTGGCTACTATGAAAAGATGTTTTGTTGTTTTTTTTTTTTGGTTTTTTTCTCCCCTCCAAAAAACAAATCTTGACAGATTAATTTTGTTCAGCGATGTAATCTTGGAAATTTCTTAACTCCCTTTCACTTTTTAACTAGATATCAAAGTTATTTGAAATGGTCGCTTTTAAGTTTAAATGTACTTTTATGAACACATTATCTTGCTGTTATATGTACACCTTGATGTTAATAATGACCGTTAATGTTTGGCCGTATTTACATGTCACAACTCTTACTATTCCTCTCACACGTAATTCGGTATTCTCTACGAGGGGAAAAATAATTGTTCAATAAGGCTACTTTTGCTTTTAGTTTATTGTAATCAATTTGATAGCCATATAAAAAAAACACACACAGAACTTGGTCTCCATGAACTGCCAGAAGATCGTTATCTTTCATCATATCTCAACGTCAATACATCTGCTTCCTGTAATCAGTATTGGATTTTTAAAAAAAAATAATTTGAGTATTTTAAACAATGTAAATCTACATTTTTCCAGTCCTTCTTAGAATAAGTCCTCCATTATTCAATTCTTGATCATTTCTGAGTCAAAATTGCAGTTGGCTAAAATAGCCAAAAAGGCAAATCAAAGCAAAAATCTATTTGGGACTGCAATATGGAAACACAGGTTTTCTTTGGAAGACCTAGATCAGGTTTAATATAGGATTACATGACCCAACAATCTTCATATAAAGTGTGAATGACATTAATGTCTAATGTAAACCATTTTATATAGGATGTGACTGAGCCATTGCTGTTAAAAAGGCCAGCAACTACATTTCAATTCAAGATTGAATTTTTGTAAATAAATAAATAAAATATAGACCGTTTCACATCTGCATTTCATTTATTTTTTTCAGAGCGAATGAATAAAATAAGATATGTTCTCCAAGAAGCCCGATTCTTTCTCATCAAAAGTAACAATCATGAGAATGTCTCGCTTGCCAAAGCTAAGGTAACACTCACTGTTCACTTTAACATGCTGGCTTTCTTTCTCTCTAGGGCTTCACAATGTTACCATCTTTATCTGCGCAGATTATGAGATAATGTAGAAGTGTTGCTTTTTTTTGCATGCTTTTTGATAAAGCTCCTTGGGCAATAGCCCTGCTGATGTGTTGTCTCATCCAGTACCTGGTATTCATAGAGCTTTTTATGCACTTGTGATCTCCAGGGAATGCAAATTAAACACCTGGTGATTGCAGCATGATATTATCCACAACAGTTCTATTTTTGTGCTCAAGTGGATAATTGGCACTGCTTATATGAAAAACAAGGGATATACCTCAGCCTGTTGGAGCCTGCCTTTATAATTTGTCCAAAACACCTGCATTAATGGCTGCCGCTCCATTAGTTCAGAATGTTGGCATTGTGTTATTGTCTAGGTGTGGTTCTGATCGGCATACTTTGTGTGAACGTTGCACACATGGCACGGTTTATGATTAATTCAACTGTATATTTGGGTAATGGGAGGTTACCAGGCTATAAATATACCTTGTGTTACTTGCTGGGTTAGTCTATTATTGTTTGCGTGCTTCACCATAGGGCATAAAAAGAAAAATTGGGAGCGCAAATGAAATGCAAAAGTGTAGAATCTTGGTGATAGGTGAAAAAACAGCCGACAGAATGAATGAGTAGAAGCATTCGCGTAACCGCCATGTAATGTGGTCTCAAGGTCTGATGTAGGTGGTGTCTTCAAGTAAATGCAACGTATCTCTTCTCCAAATGCTCATACACAGCAGGGTAGGGGAGAGGTGCATCTCAAATAGGAGATATGGCAAATCTTTTATAAATGGAATTAAAACGCATTGAAGTGCTTTCATGATGTGATAATTTAAAAAAAACCTATCACTTCAAGTTTGTACACTTGCATTTCATTTGCACTCCCCATTCCTTTCTTTTTGCACACTTCCTTGAAAAAAGTGAGAACCTTTATTGGGGGGCAGGGGGTGTTTGAGCTGCATTTTGTACCAATAGCACCTTTTCACATTTGATATTCACTGTCTTTTTGACAATTTGATATATTGGTTGATTATTGTAAGCATTGTAGCCACATATTACACTTTCTGGGAGCACCTAATTTTTTCCACTTTATTCCCCGTAGGGCGTATGGTCAACTTTACCAGTAAATGAGAAGAAGTTAAACGCAGCTTTCAGGGCAGCGAGGAGTGTTATTTTAGTGTTCTCTGTCAGAGAGAGTGGAAAGTTTCAAGGTAAGCAAAAGCTTTTTGTACCAACAGAATGTAAATGTGTGTGTCGGTATATATGACAAATATACATGAACAAAGGCACAATCTGTTTAAGCAATGCCTTTCCACAATTGGTACATGTCACGGCTGGCACACCTGTGTGCAAGTGGCTTGCATACACAGCTCTCTAGCTGGCCCATTTTTCACCTTTGCAAAGGCCTCTCAAATTAACAATATCTCCCTTCAATCCATCCCAATATACCATCTGTCATAAACGGCATTTGACTTAGATCTGCATCCGGGGCTAATACACATGGTTATACTAGCCAACACCCCTGTCTCCTGCTCAAGGTACTTTCAATTACTTACTATTAACCTCTTACTAGATGGCAATCATCTTTCTGCTTCCACCACCTTAGAAGTGGGATGACTGACTGGGTGACTTTGACTGACTGGGTGGGGGGGGGGGCGGGGTGTTACCTCTGGTGTCCTGCACACACAAGTTCTCTCTCTCTCTCTCTCTCTCTCTCTCTCTCTCTCTCTCTCTCTCTCTCTCTCTCTCTCTCTCTCTCTCTCATAAACACACACACACACACACACACACACACACACACACACACACACACACACACACACACACACACACACACACACACACACACACGGGAAGGGACGTGCGCTGGAGGGGAGATAGGGGGGGGGGAGAAACACCCCGGCTACTGCACAAGCTTCACACCCGCGCGGGCAGCGGGAGCGCCGGAGGGGAGAGAAACACCCCGGCTACTGCACAAGCTTCACACCCGCGCGGGCAGCGGGAGCGCCGGAGGGGAGAGAAACACCCCGGCTACTGCACAAGCTTCAGACCCGCGGGAGCGCCGGAGGGGAGAGAAACACCCCGGCTACTGCACAAGCTTCACACCCGCGCGGGCAGCGGGAGCGCCGGAGGGGAGAGAAACACCCCGGCTACTGCACAAGCTTCAGACCCGCTGGAGCGCCGGAGGGGAGAGAAACACCCCGGCTACTACAGTATCTTCATACCCGCGCGGGCAGCGGGAGCGCCGGAGGGGAGAGAAACACCCCGGCTACTGCACAAGCTTCAGACCCGCGCGGGCAGCGGGAGCGCCGGAGGGGAGAGAAACACCCCGGCTACTGCACAAGCTTCAGACCCGCTGGAGCGCCGGAGGGGAGAGAAACACCCCGGCTACTACAGTATCTTCATACCCGCGCGGGCAGCGGGAGCGCCAGAGGGGAGTGAGGTGGGGGGGAGAAGCGCCAAAGGGGGGTGGGGGGCCAGCTACTACAGTATGTTGCGACCTGCGCGGGGAGCGCCGGAGAGAGGGGGAAGGATGTATCAGTGTATATAGTATATAAATATTTAAAGTGCATTAAATTCCCCCCACCTCAAGCTCAAACTCCTCCATGACCGGATCAGTGCAGGTCCTGTAAATTACAGGAGCTGACACAATTATACAGGAGGAGGAGCAGCAGCAGCAGACATGCACGCACTCACCCATTACCCCTCCCATTACTTACCCGTGCAGAGAAGGAAGGGCGGTTTGAAGTCCTGGCAACTCCTTCCCACGTCACAGGCAATCAGCTAGGTTTTTTGTTTTGTTTTTCGGAGCAGGGGATTTTTTTTTTTGTTGCAGAGCAGGGGAAAAGTTACTGGCCACGGGCCAATATCCGATCGCAGGTGGCGAGTTGGCAACCGGGTTTGTCGAGCACTATGTATGTGTGATATATATATATATATATATATATATATATATCTATCAGTGTTCGACAAACCTATACATTTGCTCGCCCCGGGCGAGTGGATTTAACCCCCGGGCGAGTAAATATTGGCCCGAGCAGAACTCGTTTGGTACTAGGTGGCTAGTAGATTTTTTTTGTGTGGCGAGTAGATTTTTTGGTGATTTGTCAACCAGTGTGTGTGTGTGTGTGTGTGTGTGTGTGTGTGTGTGTGTGTGTGTGTGTGTGTGTGTGATAGATAGAGATATAGATATATATAAATATATATATATATCTATATCTCTATCTCCCGCGCAATGGGACCGGAGCATGTATGTAAAGTGAAAATGTATTTAAAGTGAAGCACTAACTTTTCCCCACTTATCGATGCATGTACTGTACTGCAATCGTCATATACGTGCATAACTGATGTAAATAACGCATGTGTAACAGGCTCTATAGTCTCCCCGCTTGCGCACAGCTGCGGTACAGGTAGGGAGCTGGTATTGCTGTTCAAGACGTGCTCACAGGCGCATGCGTGAGCTGCTGTTTGCCTATTGGGCGATATGTACTTACTCGTGAGTGTCCTTAAAGCGGGGTATGCCTGTATATTATATATATATATTATATATATTTATATTTAATATATATATATATATATTTATTATATATATTTATATTTATTGTGTGTATATATATATATATATATATATATATATATATATATATATATATATATATATATATATATATATATAATAGATGATACCGTTCTGTGGCTAACAAAATGCTTGTATGCGAGCTTTCGAGATACACTGATCTCTTCTTCCGGCGATGTTACAATGAATGAAGCAAGAAAAAGATATACTTAAAAACAGTGTCTCTTGGAATGTTATCTGTGCTGGTCCTTCCCCCTGTGTGGATGTGTTTTATGGCTAGAGGTGTCAAAAGGTTCCTGAAAGCAAGTGAAGAAAGAGTGTGTATGTGTATCAGTGTGAATAAAAATGAATGGAGAGCCCACAGTATATACAGTGCTTTACAAAAGGTGTGTGGAGTGGGAGTGGATATAAATGGTGTGGGTAGGTGTGGAAATGTGAGAGATTGTAGCACAACTAAAAGTGTGTGTGGATACTATGTGGTCCCTATAGGTATATAGGGATGGAAAAACAAGGAGTATAAGTATGTGTGAGAGACAGCTGTTTGTGCATACATATAGCACAGTATGTACAGACATGGCCTATAGCGCTCATGGGAAGAGAGTTCACTTGTGTCAGTAATTACTCATAAAACAGATCGAAATTTTATTAGTCATTACTGACACAAGTGAACTCTCTTCCCATGAGCGCTATAGGCCATGTCTGTACATACTGTGCTATATGTATGCACACACAGCTGTCTCTCACATACTTATACTCCTTGTTTTTCCATCCCTATATACCTATAGGGACCACATAGTATCCACACACACTTTTAGTTGTGCTACACTCTCTCACATTTCCACACCTACCCACACCATTTATATCCACTCCCACTCCACACACACCTTTTGTAAAGCACTGTATATACTGTGGGCTCTCCATTCATTTATATTCACACACACACACACACACACACACACTCTTACATCACTTGCTTTCAGTAACCATTTAACACCTCTAGCCATAAAACACATCCACACCGGGGGAAGGACCAGCACAGGTAACATTCCAAGAGACACTGTTTTTAAGTATACCTTTTGCTTGCTTCATTAATTGTAACATCGCCGGAAGAAGAGATCAGTGTATCTCGAAAGCTCGCACAAATAAAAGCATTTCGTTAGCCACAGAACGGTATCATCTATTTATTTTTGGTTATTGAAGCTCGGCTAACACGGTACTGATACCTCTACATATATGTATGTATGTACATTCTCTCTCTCACTCTCTCTCTCTCACAATCTCTCTCACAATCTCTCTCACTCTCTCACTCTCACACTCTCTCACTCACTCTCACACACTCTCACGCTCTCACTCACTCTCACTCACTCTCTCACACTCTCTTACTCACTCTCACACTCTCACTCTCACACACTCGGTCTCTGTTTTTTAAACAGCAGTATAAACGTGAGTCCGGTGCTTCAGACAGCGTTTGTGTCCATATTAAACATGAATTACAGATTATAAAAATATGGCCTCCTTCATAAGGTAAATGAACAATGTATAATTAACATGAGGGGGAATAGTGCCTAGTATTGCCTATGGCGATATACACAAATAGTCTGGATGGCACAATAAACATCTCCCCATAATATGAATAAAAGTCAAGATTAAAGGGCACCATGCCCGAAACGCGTTAATGCGTCTATCGGTTTGGGGCTCTTGTCTGATCCAATAAAGATTTACATTTTCCATATGTGAGCCCCCTCTACATTTTTTCATTCACCATTTGGCAGTGCTCTGCCATCTTTCTCCTATTTTTGTGCTACCTCTCTTTATTAAAGAGACTCTGCACTTAAAACACACAACTATTGTAGCAAAATGTGTCCGAAAATGTACTTGACGCTCAGCAGTGTGCAACCAGTTTAATCAGAGCCTAAAGCATCACTTACTAAAGTTTGGCTTTTAAAGGAGCAATCCAAGCAATATCCTAGTTGTGTTTTTTCTTTAAATAAATGCGTTCTGCAGTAGTAGATCATACTTGCTACCTTTTTTTTTTTTTAATTAAAATTCAACTCTTCGTGCCATTTTTAATGAGTTGTAATATACTGAGCATCTTTTCATTTCTATAGCAGGCTTTAGCCCACATCCCCAGCAGTGCAAGATCTTTGTGATAATTTGTTAAGAATATTACCAGCAGTTTGAGCTGCAAACTCTAACAATAGCCAATGTTACTTTAGTATTGGTAATATAAGAATACATTGTAGCTTTTGATCGATCACGGGAGAACCAATTGATCGGCAGCTTAGGTAATTGGTTTTCAATAAAAATTAATCAAGTTCTGTAAAAATTTGAGAGATTAATGTTATTTTTTTTTAAGCTGCTAGTCTTGCCTCTTTAATATACAAAAAGACAGTGCTTTGATTACATAAAGATTGCAATAAATGCAGAACCGTTTCTTTAAAATAAAAGGATAAAAATACTCAATTCCCTGTATGTTACCATGCGTCATAAATTCTTCCCAGAGAGGTCACTGGTACAGAAAGATGAAAATTCACATGTCTGATACCAAATCTATTGAATTCCGATTTTCTATTCAAACATGCAATATATATGCCCAGACCTTCTTGCATTAAAACACCTATTAGACCCACCCCGCTGTAAATCAGCTACTTGGGTGACATGACTTAAGGAGAAAAAAACATTTTCTTCTGACGTTTAAAATCTGACTTCAGATATAAACACTCATAACTTAATTTCCAGAATGCTTAGACGTCATCGTCACGCGTATGCGTATGCGCTTTCCACATGCACTCCTGCACCTAAAATTGAACAGCCTAACGTCTATATTTTCGCAGAAGAGGTTATCTGTTTTGGGCACCTCTTAGCCATGCAGTGTGTGGTATGATTTAATTAGTCTAATCGCAACGTTGACAGATATCCATTTGTTACTCTTATGAATTGCTGTCCGGCTCAAATTTTTTTAGATGTAATAAAGTCCTCCAACTATGTGGTGACCTGTCTGTCACTCCTCTATGGGATGCACAAGTGATAATTCAAGACTGTTACAGTTTTCTTTGAGGCTGACAGCCCAGGGGATCTGGCTATCGTCCCTTACCTTCTATACGACACATTTCACTTTGTCAGCCATAATGCTCCTCCCCCCACCCCCCATTTAAGCCCAAACTGTAGATCAGTACAGACTTAACCTGTCATTCACACAATACAGTATCTTGTCTTAAGACAAACTAACCGCATTAACCCCTAAAGCACCAGATTGATTTAAAAAAATGTAATTCCCTGCCATCTGTTAAAGTACACAATGAGCATCTTTTGAAAAAAGGCACAAACTATTAATGTCTTATTTACAGACCCTGTCACTGTGGCTTTCACTGTTCTCTAACAGGATTTTCCCATAAAATTGTTGTTTTCCATGACCATGTATGGTTTCCCTCACCACCTCTTATTTGGTCACCAACAGAAACACTGTTGGTTTAGACTGGTTTGTTCTTAAATAATGCTGTTGCACATCTCAAAAACAAAGCAGGATCAAATACTTTCTTTTACTGATTCTGAACTACCAAAAAAAGTTGTACGTAAGGGGCTCTGAGACTTGTAGAAAGCTGGATTTGGAATAAATGAAGCTATTGCAATATTAATGTATAATGTGGCAAGTTGAAACCTTTAATTAAGAAGGGTACAGTGTTTCTGAATATTGAAGTTGGTAAAAAGTTCTTCCCTGAGCATATCATACATTAAAACTGCAAAATGGTTTATTCATCTCAATTAGAAGTATGGTCAGCATCTATATTACTTCCCCTACTAGTGCACTGCTCTGTTGTTGTTTTTTGTAGGATGTCTAATGTGCTACAGAATCAATTTTTGTTCATTTTATTCACTATATTTTGGATTTAGGACTTGAGATTTGCCTATGTAAGCTGTTCCTGAAATGTTCTTCTGCTTTCATTGTAATCAATACTGAAGATATTTGCCAAAAACTTACCAGAAGTCTGCAGGAGTTTTCGAGAACCATTGTAGTGAATCAGATGTATCCCCCGCAATCTTATGGATTTCTCTGTGCCCTTTATGAATTATTCCCCAGTCTGTAAATTATAATAAGTTTGTGCTTGGGACCCTCTGTTCAATAAAACGCTTGTGAATAGACATTTTCTTGTCTTGTAAGCCACACACGGGTGGGATAAACGCTTGTACGTCTTCACACACACGTATTCTTTCTCTGCTTCAGGCTTTGCAAGGCTGTCCTCAGAATCGCATCACGGTGGATCACCTATTCACTGGGTGCTGCCTGCAGGGATGAACGCGAAAATGCTTGGGGGTGTATTCAAGATAGACTGGATTTGCAGGTAAATAGACCAACGTAGCAGTAATGTTACATAAAAATATTCAATCCTTTGCTTTAATGTGATCAAAGGTTTTTTTTTTTTTTTTTCCCTCCATTTTAATACACTCTAATGCATGGATTTCATATTCTAAACCCATTGCTAAAAATGTGAGTTATAGACGTCTCTGAGGGTGCAGAGTTTCAGTTGAGCAGCTCCCTGCCTCTCACTATGGGTACAGTTAACCACTTTACAAACAGCAGGGCAGCTCTTATTTTACACTTAATATGACTTCTGAGATTTGTCAGCACCTGGCCCCTGTAATGTGTGCTGTGACCTTGGCAGCATAATTTGTAATGTAGGATAACACGTGATTATTATTATTTTTTTTACATTTTGCAACCAGTGTATTTTGGGGGCTGAATCAATAAGTTCCTTTTATGTTCTTCATTGTCTGTTTTGGCTAGCAGCCCTCTTGTGTCTTTCTGCTTATTTATAACTAGGCGTGAATTACCATTCACTAAATCTGCTCACCTCACCAACCCTTGGAATGAACATAAACCAGTGAAGATTGGACGTGATGGACAGGTTCGTTTTCCATCTTTGCTGCCTCAGGTTGAAATGGAGTTGAATCTTCAAAACTGTTGTAAATTCTTTTAGTATATGATGCATTTTATGCACTTTTAATATTGCCACCATGTGGCAATACTAACTCCCAAGTACAGATAATGTTTTGCTGCCATTCAATGTGTAATATGTAGTTCGAACAATAATAGATAAAAAAAAAAGGTTAGTTCAACATGTGGAAACTTCATAGTGATGTACTGCTTGCCATATCCTGGAATTCTGAATGTGCATCCTTTTTTAATTTTTTTTTTTTATTTAATTGCTTTCTTAAAGTCACTGGCCAAAAGGTACTAAAACTTAGTATCTCAAGACATTCTAGAACCAGCAAATACCAGTGTAAGTACTTTTAGAAGTAGAAAACTAATGGTAATGATCACAGAACATGCAGGGTGCAGACGAAAGCACTGTGGCACAGCTATCAAACTGCTCTACTTCACAAAGCTACACACTGCGTTTACTGCTCTGCACCCACTGTCTTTCCACGACTGGGCAAGGGCATTTTATTTCATTATTTTTGTGTTTGACTGGGAAAATAGTGGGGACGTTTCAAATATTTACACTTCTCGGTATACAAATATCCTGGAATTTGTATGCTTTCAAGAGGGTTTCACTCGCTTGTTTCTGCATTTCGTGGCATTTCAAAGAAGGATCGTTTTGCCATTTAAATGGGCCCATGATAACATTTTAATTTAATTTTTGCGTGGAGAAAATACGATACCTCAAACTGGTGCAGGAAAAGGGAAGAATGCATTATTAATGACTGCGTCACCTGGAGCCATGCAAACAGGATTTAGACTCTTCATGAATCACTGTGGTTTCAGTGAGTGAATGCTAAAGTAACATTTCTGATAATGTAATAACGATAATGCTAGCTAATGTGTAGATCTTTGGATTAGTGCCAAAATAGGAACACACTAAAATAACTAGCTAATGTTTATTTTAGAAAAAAAAAAAATTCCCCCCCCACTTTGTGAATAACTGTTTGCGGTTTGCAGGAAATTGAACCGGAGTGCGGAACCCAACTCTGCCTTCTGTTCCCCACGGATGACACCATTGACTTGTATCAAGTCATTCACAAAATGAGGCACAAGAGAAGAATGAATTCACAGCCCCGATCACGAGGACGCCCTACTCGCCGAGAAGCAACGAGAGAAGTGGGAAGGTTAGAAACGTTCTTTGGACTGATAGTAGGCACTTGTGCCGGAGTAACGTGACGGACGACGCAGCAGGCGTTTCACTGGCGATGACGAAGAGAGAAAATCCTCACATCAAGCTGCATTGGAGGAGTTTGTGGCTTCATTGAGGATTTCATTTTGGTCCCATCCCTTCCGCCCTCCCTATCCCCCCAATCCCAAGTCGCATTCGTTTATCAAGACCCAGCAAGGGGGGTTATCCTCTTGAGAGAACCGGTTGATTGGAGAGGCGGAGTCATAGCCTAGTTTAGACTAGATCTGTTTAACACACACAAATCAAGGCAGAAACCATACTGAAGTTGTAGGCAGACTTAAATTTGAGAAGTAAATCTATATCCTAATATGCAGAAGCAAAGTATGTTAATTTCTTGTTAAAAGCCTTTTCTTTCAGGTAAATCTCTGGATAACCCTTAAGAGATATGGGACTTTTATAAAGGATCAATAATGGTGTTGCAGAAGATGCCACCTCCTGTTAAGGAGATAAAGCTTGTTTAAAAAAAAAAAAAAAAAAGTTGCTTTGTTTTCAAGAGGAGCCTTGTTGGGACTATTTCCATATGGCTTCACCATGATGTGTTTAGAAGCAGATTGAAAATGTTCTCTAAGTATTACCACAGTGAATACATCTCCTCCTCCTGAAACCGCTTTAGGTTCTGTCCAAAGGGGAGCAAGTTGCCCTTGGAGACCTGGCAACAAACCAGAAAGTGGGGGCTGTTGCTGTGTCTCTACATCCCTTCCAGATGCTGGCAGTGCCTGTGGACTATAAATATTGTAGAGGATCGACACGGTTATTTCTCACTGCTTTATGAACTTGTATTATACCAGGAAAAAAAAGGGGTGTAACATGTTTCAGAGTTGGAGAAGGCTTTCAAAGAACTGGTGTTTAAAAGCCATTCGGCCAATCACCCCTCCCTTTTATAGCGTTATTGCATACAGATAAATCCTAAAAGTTTTCTACTAAAGACTGTGTTGGTTTGATGGGGTGCAACTGTGGGTAATTTGGTGGTAGGTAGAGAGCCAGCTCCAGAGTCGCTATTACTTTCATCCTAAAAGGACACCACGGATTAGGTAGGAGGAAACCTGGCAGAGCCCCCTTATTTCATATTTTCATTTTTTTTTTTTTTTTTTTTTTTGCCTTAAATGGACTGATCACGCAAGTTTTAAGCTAAAAGGTTTCCTTTGCGCTAATGTGTATTTACAAGTGATTTTTACTCCAGTTTTGCAATGGACTGCAAAATATACTTGTAACAGCCACTACACCTTCTCAGGGCCGCCTTATATGTGCGGCTAACAGCTTAAAATCGTTAGTGGACTACTTTAAGAACTGTTGCTATATTTCATACCGGTCGTAAGTGCACTCTCAAAACTTCAAGAAAGCGGTATGTTCCCTCTTTACACCAGCTTTTATTTTTTGCTAACCTAATTTTTGCTATATGTGCAACTGCTATGCTTCTTGCTCAGAGGGTGAAGTTTCTCTAATTTGCAGCGGTGAGCTTATCTGACACAGAAGGGGTTGTTGGGTGTTTATACTACATTATTGAAGAGCAATGACCTTCATACGGTTTTGTGTAGTTTTACTTAAAGTAGTATGTAGCTGATTTGTTAATTGCAGTGTCTTTCAGGCTTCAGTTGATGTGTGCCATATTTAGCTGTTTTGTTGACTTATTTCTCAGAATATATGAAACATGCATTTCTCATGTTTTGGCAAATAGAATAGTTGCTCTTCTGGTCTTAATAACTGCAGCAGTACAAATAGGGCATAGCCTCCACTTCTGCATGTTGACTTTTGCAATGAACACAATAAAATGCATCAGTTTGGCTAATGATGGTATAAATTGTATGAGTGTATTTAATCTAATGTGTACTATCTTCATGTAAATAAGTGTGTGATCTGGGTACTACCAGTTTTCACCTTAAACCGTGAATTAACGCGCAAAATATTTTTGGAATAACGGACCTAAGTATTTGATATGTCCATTGTAAATAGGTTTTTAATATCGTAAAAACCTTACTGAAAATTGATAAATGGCCATAGATTGTGTTTGTAAACACAAGGTTCAAAATAAGTGCATTTTTAATGTATTTGTAATTAAGGCTTTACTTTGTACTTTGATTTAGTGCTGGAGAGGCAGGCAATATATCGTGGGATGATGCATTGCCAATCCCTTCAGTAGAAAAAGGTTTGAGCATGAAGCACACTGGTGATGAATAGTGTAGCCATTATAACTGTTATAGCCTGTGGTTGACACTAGAATAATAAGTGTTCCAGGTGTGTGTTTGTTTTGGCTTTAAGATGGTGGCACATCAGACTGGCTTTTACAGGTATGTACTTATGAAAATCTCTCATTGTTTTCTGTTTAATTTCTAATGTTTAATTTGTGTAGGCGTCGACCGGAAGATTATGATATTCATAACACCAGAAAGAAACCAAGGATTGACTATCCCCCAGAGTTTCAGCAGCGACCAGGTATAATATATCTTGCTTTTGTTCTAAGGAATTGAGAGAAAAGGGGGGCTCTTGTGCAATGGTTAGAATAACAATATCTGAGCAGATTGTGGTACCTTTTTATAACATGCTGCATAATTGAGATTTGGAGACCAGAATGCTCTATTTTTCAAAAGTTTTTGGTGGTTCCCCAATCTAGTGTAAAAACAGCCTTGATTAATGGAAGTGCGGACATCTAACATTTACATTTTGTATTAATCCAATATTCATTTTGAGCATTTTCTGGAACTTGAATGCTTTTTGTTTTTCAATGCATATTTGTGTCCAAATCCACTATCATACTGTAGCTTGAACAGCATTGCCAATACTCTGTAAAATGGAAGATTCCTGATTTGGCCAATTAAAAGGGAACAAAGTATTGGAATTTATCATTGGAATCTACCTATATTAGAATCCTCAGCCTGAAGGGACCACGTGCCCTGAAACATGTAACTTTGTTTTTTTTTTGCGGGAAGGGTTTGGCCTTATTTTATAAAAGTATTACTATACAGTTTAGTCTGAAGTTCATTTACTACTACATACGGGCTAAGAAAAATCTGTGATGCAAGTGGGTCCTTTCTTTCATTGGCGTGTTCTGTGGACTGCTTTCTGGACACATTCATCAAATCAAGCACACCGTAATTACACAATATCGATATTGGTGGCTTATTACTTGAATAATTTATCCTGAATTTTTTTCTGTACCATAGCATAAATTAAGTATTTTGTCTCGGGCACATTTTATGTAATCATAGAGAAACATTTGTATTCTTCCATGAAAAGAAAAATTGATGCTACCCTGTACGGTTTTCAGAACTCACACGAGGCGTGTGCACTGTTAATTCAATCAAAATATCTGATTTCTGAATCTATACATTGTTTGCACAGGTTTTGTGAAGGATCCTCGTTTTCAAGAAGTGGACAGGTAAATCTTCTAAACAGTATGTGAATGCTGCTTCAGTGACATCTTACCAAATACTAACTTTATTTATTTTTATACAGAAGATTTACTGGGGTCCGCCGAGATGTCTTTTTAAATGGGGTAAGTTGTATTTTATTTTTTTCTAACAGGTGGGGAAAAAAGCACTATATTGATTCCCTTTTTGTTTGTTTTTTTTGTTTTACAGTCTTACAATGATTATGTGAGGGAATTTCATAACATTGGGCCGCCACCTCCATGGCAAGGAATGGTTTGTATTTTAGATCTTTTTCATTAACTGGAACTAATTCCTTTCAATGCAAATATGCTATTTTTAATTGTACGTCAGTCGTTAATGTAACGGTTACAGGGCTTGATACTGTAAGCAAATTATTGGCTTAGTGCTCAAAAATAGACCAGAATGTCAGCCTCCAAAGAGGAAGGCATAATGTCACTGCATCATAGTTGAGAGTAAAATGGACACTACCACATGATATGTTGATTACTGCAAAAGTTGTGGATTTTTATAGACACTTGAGCTACTTTTTGTTCTCTATTATGGCCCATAATTCCTATTGTACTGAATCAGCTGTAAGGTGTCTTCACGTGCCAGAATGTCTTTAGTACCAACGCATAGTAAATAATGGCCTTATCGTCAATGCCAGAGGTCGGGACAGCTAGAAAGGCTCTGTACTTCACTTAAACATTTTCTTTTGAATAAATATTCTTGCCTGACCAGCAAAAACTGAAGGGGGAAAGTGTTCATTTGATCTTTCCTATGGTTTTCAAAAAAAAAATTGAACTCATTTTCTGAAGTTCTCACACCGAAAGGAATTGTTTCTATTTTTTCTAGAAATTCAGGACAGATAAGGTGGGACAAATAATGCTGATCTGTCAAACGCTTCAGTTTATTTAGCGTTTCTTTTGCAGTGGGATCAACAAGTCCAATGGAAAATAGTCCATCTTGTAATTACTATACATAGAAGTTATATTCTGCTACATAGTCATACTCTAGTATTTGTATAATTATTTACAAGCTGTGGCATTGTTTATATTGCGATTGGTATATGCTATAGAACAGAGGTGTGCAAACTGGGGGTGCAAGATTTTCCAGGAGGGGCGTGGCAGTTAGAGGCCCCGCGCTCTTCCCCAGGGCATTTAAGTGAAATGCCGGGGGATCGCGCAAGGCCCCTGCAACTTACCTTGTCTTTGGCGACGCGTCAACATGGCAACACAATGACAAATGACGCCAAGGGGTTATTGTCCAACGTGATGTCACGTAACCACGTGGCGTAATTTGACGCCGGAGACAAGGTGGGGATGGGGGCGGGCTGAAAAGTTTGCGCACCCCTGCTAAAAAAACATGCGTTCACTGGGGTTTTCGACTTATTAAATCTTTGTTAAAGTCGTTGTTTGTTTTTGTATTCTAGCCACCCTATCCTGCAATGGAACAGCCGCCACATCACCCATACTATCAGCACCATGCACCTCCACCACAAGCACACCCACCCTTCTCAGGTCATCATCCAGTACCACATGATGCAAGATTCCGGGATAAACGAGTTGTACGTAAAAACGTTTATTTTATTTTATTTTTTTTAACTACTCTACGGGGGTCTGAATTTGAAACGGTGTTAATTAAGGGTGGTAATTTGCCTACTTTGCCATTAATTCTAATGTCTGATATAAAAAGCATATTTCAATTTAGAAGTTTAATGTTCTTTGAGCTTATAGTAATCTACGATTCATATGTCCACATACAACCCTCTATAATGCTGCTGAACCTGAGCTTTCCTTGACTTCTCATATTGTTCTTGGTGTTGGTTCCACCTATTCTATTTTGGAAGTGTTGAACTTTGTTTTGGCGTTGCCTGTAGCATATTGATTCACTGGTTGGTCACTTATTTTTTGTTTAATGTCTTTATGCAATTTAATAGCAAACTCATTCATGTCCACTGATTGTTTTTGGATAGTATGTCCAGTGTTTTTCGTATTTATGCTGATGGACAAAAACCATGAGAGGAAATATGGAGAAAAATGCAGAGTGCTTTATAAAAGCCAATTCTTTTTTTACTAGATTGCGAATGGGTCTGTCACAGATATTTATTAGGAAAAATAGCAAAGGCATATGGGCAAGTTTGTTTAGGGAATGGCTGTTCCATGGAATATTTTTTTTTTTTTACCTGCATCTGTAAAATATATATATATATATTTTTTTTTTAAAGCACGACTATGATATGAGAGTGGACGACTTTCTACGACGCACACAAGCTGTTGTCAGCGGGCGACGAAGCCGGCCTCGAGAAAGGGACAGGGAGCGTGAGAGAGAACGCCCCAGAGACACCCGCCGGGACAGAGGGCGTGACCGAGACAGGGAGCGGGAGCGTGATAGGCTGCGCGACAGGGACAGAGGAGACAGAGGCAGATACAGAAGATAATTTCATCATGGAGCACTGCTTATGTGCTTATGAACTTTTGCTTTTGATTCTCCCTCCCCTCCCTCATGCGTGTTTACAAAGTAGTGAAATTTATGTTTAAACAGTCTATTTTAAGGTTAAAAAAAGCAGAAACTGTTCATCTTGTGTAATCTGCTCCTCTGTTGCACACGTGCTTTTTGTTAAGAACTGGAAGAATCTTAAAATGGCCAAAAAGATTCAGCGTTGATACACACACACTGGTGATGAGCCCTTGATGGTAGAATGGGAAAAGATGCCTATGTCGACAAATTGTCCTCAATGTGTTCATCTACTTACAGCAATTTCATCCCATCGTATTATCTTATTTTTTGTTAAGCAATTTGCTGTCGGTACGGCCAGTAACACTTTGTATTGCAGGCCTCCTTGGCAGGGAAGTGGTCAGTCAATAACTGCCAATATATTTTGCTTTCTTTACTTGCATATGGATTCTGTGAAAGTAATGCTGCTATCAAGTATGCAAATATTGAAGAATGGGCTGACTGTATGGCAGCGGTGTTGCAGCCCCTCTTTCTCCCTCTTCCTATTTGGCAGTGATTGCAAGCAATACTGATAGGCCTGTTACCTACTTTTTCACCCTTCTTTTAAAATGTATATCTATAGACATATTTATAGATATATCTCCGTACCATTATGAATGATGCTTTAACTTTTTTGTCCATACTGTAGACCTCTGTGGTGAATGAACACAACCTGTGTGTGCTAGATAAAGTGATTATTTTGACCATGTTGGCTTCTGCTACCATTTTGTATCAAATAAATTGATGCATTTAATTTCATTTTGTTACTGCAGTGCTTTTTGTAAGCCAAATGACAGCAGCAATTAAGTTAATTATCCTATGCTACAAACCACCTCTTACTTTGTGTAGTGTTATTCTGTGCCATTTTTATAATAAAACCCCCTGTGTAAATATTAATTTTGTTTCATACTTGTGTGATATTTCTGTTTTATGATTAGTGGTCCACTAATTTTTTATGTTTTTTTATGTTTTGGGGGTGGGACAAGGTTTTTTTTTCCCTCCCATGGTGTTTTCATTAACAATGGAAACATTTACATTAAGTTTCCATACTCCCTGGTGTTTACTTTGTCAACCTCCTTGCTGGGCTACTAGAAGGGAACACAATAGGAAATGATACTTTTAGTGCAGGGGTGGGGAACCTCCGGCCCGCGGGCCGTATAAGGCCCCCGAAGTCATTTGGTCCGGCCCCCGGGAAGCCTGGAAGAATGGTTTAAAAAAAAAAAAAAAAAAAAAATATTTTTTTTTTAAACTCCTTCTCTCCTGATTGGCTGCCCGTGCTGTCACTCTGCCAAGATTTTTTTTTTGGCCCGCCTCTTCCTACAGCACCGCCCCCCTCCCTTCTCTCCTCCAGTAATGCCGGGCTCCTTAGGCTCCGCCCCTCTGTCCCTCCCTTCAGGCTCCGTGGGCCTGTCACTCTCGGCTGCACTGGCCATGCTGCTCCATCAGCCCATCCACGGGCCCCAGGTAACCCACATACCCCCTCCCAGGCACCTTACCCACCCCAAGGGGGGAGAGGCCTTAATATTGTGTCTGTTTGCAGAGGTGGGCTTATTGTGTGTGTGTGTGTGTGTGTGTGTGTGTGTGTATCTGTCACTGTGTGTGTGTGTCAATGTCACTGTGTGTGTGTGTGTGTGTGTGTGTGTGTGTGTGTGTGTGTGTGTGTGTGTGTGTGTGTGTGTGTGTGTGTGTGTGTGTGTGTGTGTGTGTGTGTGTGTGTGTTTACAGAGGTGGGCTTATTGTGTGTGTGTGTGTCAATGTCAGTGTGTGTGTGTGTGTGTGTGTGTGTGTGTGTGTCACTCTCACTGTGTGTGTCACTCTCACTGTGTGTGTGTGTGTGTGTGTGTCACTCTCACTGTGTGTGTGTGTCACTCTCACTGTGTGTGTGTGTCACTCTCACTGTGTGTGTGTGTCACTCTCACTGTGTGTGTGTGTCACTCTCACTGTGTGTGTGTGTCACTCTCACTGTGTGTGTGTGTCACTCTCACTGTGTGTGTGTCACTCTCACTGTGTGTGTGTGTCACTCTCACTGTGTGTGTGTGTCACTCTCACTGTGTGTGTGTGTCACTCTCACTGTGTGTGTGTGTCACTCTCACTGTGTGTGTGTGTGTCACTCTCACTGTGTGTGTGTGTCACTCTCACTGTGTGTGTGTGTCACTCTCACTGTGTGTGTGTGTCACTCTCACTGTGTGTGTGTCACTCTCACTGTGTGTGTGTGTCACTCTCACTGTGTGTGTGTGTCACTCTCACTGTGTGTGTGTGTCACTCTCACTGTATGTGTGTCACTCTCACTGTGTGTGTGTCACTCTCACTGTGTGTGTGTGTGTGTGTGTGTGTGTCACTCTCACTGTGTGTGTCACTCTCACTGTGTGTGTGTCACTCTCACTGTGTGTGTGTGTGTGTGTGTGTCACTCTCACTGTGTGTGTGTGTCACTCTCACTGTGTGTGTGTGTCACTCTCACTGTGTGTGTGTCACTCTCACTGTGTGTGTGTCACTCTCACTGTGTGTGTGTCACTCTCACTGTGTGTGTGTGTCACTCTCACTGTGTGTGTGTGTCACTCTCACTGTGTGTGTGTGTGTCACTCTCACTGTGTGTGTGTGTGTGTCACTCTCACTGTGTGTGTGTGTGTGTCACTCTCACTGTGTGTGTGTGTGTGTGTCACTCTCACTGTGTGTGTGTGTGTCACTCTCACTGTGTGTGTGTGTCACTCTCACTGTGTGTGTGTGTGTGTGTGTGTGTGTGTGTGTGTGTGTCACTCTCACTGTGTGTGTGTGTGTGTGTCACTCTCACTGTGTGTGTGTGTGTGTGTGTGTCACTCTCACTGTGTGTGTGTGTGTGTGTGTGTGTGTGTGTCACTCTCACTGTGTGTGTGTGTGTCACTCTCACTGTGTGTGTGTGTGTGTGTGTGTGTGTGTGTGTGTGTGTGTGTGTCACTCTCACTCTCACTGTGTGTGTCACTCTCACTGTGTGTGTGTGTGTGTGTGTGTGTGTGTGTGTGTGTCACTGTCTCACTGTGTGTGTGTGTGTGTTTGTGTCACTGTCTGTGTCACGGTCACTGTGTTTGTGTGTCACTGTCTGTGTGTGGCAGCAGCCACCTGAGGTGATGAAGGACCTGAGTATCACCAGGGCGGCTCGGGTAAACAGCGCTCCGGGGGGAGAGGGTATAAGAGGAGTAGGGGATGGGGGGGGAAGGGGTATAAGAGGAGTGGGGGATGGGGGGGGGGAGGGGGTATAAGAGGCTTGGGGGATAGAAGAACGAGTCTGCGGTGGGAGAGACACCTCACTACCGCCTCTCCTCCTCCCCACACCGGGCAGCAGTTGTGGAGGGTACCTGCTCCAATTCCGCCCTGCTCCGCCCCTTCCCCCCCCCCCCGTGCACTTACACGGCCCCCCTCCCCACACCGGGTAGCAGTTGCGGAGGGTACCTGCTCCGCCCCCTCCTCCCCACACCGGGTAGCAGTTGCGGAGGAGGGCACCTGCTCCGATCCCCCCCTTGCGCACTTACACGGTCCTCCTCCCCACACCGAGCAGCAGTTGCGGAGGGCACCTACTCCGATCCCCCCCCCCCAATCAGATTTCCCTCCCCCTGTGTGTGTCAGAGAGAGTGTGTGTGTGTACGTCTGAGCGAGTGTGTGTGTGTGCCTGAGCGAATGTGTGTGTGTGCCTGAGCGAGTGTGTGTGCCTGAGCGAGTGTGTGTGTCTGAGGGAGTGTGTGTGTCTGAGGGAGAGTGTGTGTCTGAGGGAGAGTGTGTGTCTGAGGGAGAGTGTGTGTCTGAGGAGGAGAGTGTGTCTGAGGAGGAGAGTGTGTCTGAGGAGGAGAGTGTGTCTGAGGAGGAGAGTGTGTCTGAGGAGGAGAGTGTGTCTGAGGAGGAGAGTGTGTCTGAGGAGGAGAGTGTGTCTGAGGAGGAGAGTGTGTCTGAGGAGGAGAGTGTGTCTGAGGAGGAGAGTGTGTCTGAGGAGGAGAGTGTGTCTGAGGAGGAGAGTGTGTCTGAGGAGGAGAGTGTGTCTGAGGAGGAGAGTGTGTCTGAGGAGGAGAGTGTGTGTCTGAGGAGGAGAGTGTGTGTCGGAGGGGGAGAGTGTGTGTCGGAGGGGGAGAGTGTGTGTCTGAGGGGGAGAGTGTGTGTCTGAGGGGGAGAGTGTGTGTCTGAGGGGGAGAGTGTGTCTGAGGGGGAGAGTGTGTGTGTGTGTCTGAGGGGGAGAGTGTGTGGGAGAGTGGGAGAGTGTGTGTCTGAGGGGGAGAGTGGGAGAGTGTGTGTCTGAGGGGGAGAGTGGGAGAGTGTGTGTCTGAGGGGGAGAGTGGGAGAGTGTGTCTGAGGGGGAGAGTGGGAGAGTGTGTGTCTGAGGGGGAGAGTGGGAGAGTGTGTGTCTGAGGGGGAGAGTGGGAGAGTGTGTCTGAGAGGGAGAGTGGGAGAGTGTGTCTGAGAGGGAGAGTGGGAGAGTGTGTCTGAGGGGGAGAGTGGGAGAGTGTGTGTCTGAGGGGGAAAGGGGGAGAGTGTGTGTCTGAGGGGGAGAGGGGGAGAGTGTGTGTCTGAGGGGGAGAGTGTGTGTCTGAGGGGGAGAGGGGGAGAGTGTGTCTGAGGGGGAGAGTGTGTCTGAGGGGGAGAGTGTGTGTCTGAGGGGGAGAGTGTGTGTCTGAGGGGGAGAGTGTGTGTCTGAGGGGGAGAGTGTGTGTCTGAGGGGGAGAGTGTGTGTCTGAGGGGGAGAGTGTGTGTCTGAGGGGGAGAGTGTGTCTGAGGGGGAGAGGGGGAGAGTGTGTCTGAGGGGGAGAGTTTGTGTCTGAGGGGGAGAGGGGGGAGAGTGTGTCTGAGGGGGAGAGGGGGAGAGTGTGTCTGAGGGGGAGAGTGTGTCTGAGGGGGAGAGTGTGTCTGAGAAGGAGAGGGGGAGAGTGTGTCTGAGAGAGAGTGTCTGAGAGAGATAGAGAGTGTGTCTGAGAGAGAGTGTGTCTGAGAGAGAGTGTGTCTGAGAGAGAGTGTGTCTGAGGGAGAGTGGGTCTGAGGGTCTGAGAGAGAGAGAGAGTGGGTCTGAGGGTCTGAGAGAGAGAGTGGGTCTGAGGGTCTGAGAGAGAGAGTGGGTCTGAGGGTCTGAGAGAGAGAGTGGGTCTGAGAGTCTGATTTCCCTACCCCCTGCCCG
>NC_134483.1:313313576-313366076 GCF_040206685.1 Ascaphus truei
CCAACAGGTGCACCACCAGACACTACCACACTGTAATGGGGGCCGGTTAGACCACAGGGGCCAATGTGAGATTGGGTGGGTCAGGCCGGTTCAGAAAAACCGTTACATATATATATTATATTATATTGATACCGGTTGCAACACGACATCAAGGGACAGCACGCAGGTAAGTAAATAAAAAATGTTCTATATTTGATAGAAGACACAAAAACCGACGTTTCGGTCCCCCAGTGGGACCTTTCTCAAGGTGGTGCAATTGAATGCAGTGCACAATACATATATATACCCCAAACCCCAGTGCAATTCAACAAAACCAATCACAGTTAATAAGCCTCACCTGCCTATGTGACATGCATCCACAGTATCAGCAGGTAAAGAGCGTCCATTTTGAATATATTAACTCTATATTTGTTTACCTGATATGTGTTTGGGCATGCACAAAAGGCTCAGGAATTGCATAATGTTACTGCTGAGAGACTACATAAGTCTGCCAGACCCAGCGATATCTTGGATAACCGGAGAGAGTGCGCATGGGCTAAACTGATCTGGAGCTGATACCTGGATAGATGAACTATTTCAGGGACGTGCAAAATACACATTGTAACTGCAAGTTAAGCGAAACATGTGAAACACCTGATGTGCTCACCGTAAATGTGCAAAAAAATGTGAGGGAATAAAACATATATACACACGTGTGGCTGACTGGAATCTAGGTCAATATATAAATGCTGAAAGCACTCAGCCATATAATGCCTAATGCATAGTGTATGAAATGATAATGCAATGATGACTCTATGCATCCTGTCAGGAAGCGACACCTTAAAAACCAACAAAAATACATAATGCAAACAATGTGAAATAGAGAAACTGGTAATAAATGCTGTGTCACACTCTCAGCAAACATTGCTACAGGTGGCTCTTGACTAAAAGGGACCTGAGGTATCTGACACACTGTAATGCACCAGCATAAATAGAAAGTGAAACAGTGCATCAAAGCATAATAATTTGCACAAACAAAAAAGACAGTATATAAATGCTGAAAGCACTCAGCCATAGAACGCATAATGCGTAGTGTAAGAAATGATAATGCATTGATGACTATGTATCCTTTCAGGGAGCGACACCTTGAATACCAACATAAACACATAATGCAGACACTGTCACATGGAGAAACTAGTGATAAATTGTGTGTGTCTCGCTTTCAGCAAACATTGCCACAGGTGGATCTTGACTGCAAGGGACCTAAGGTGCCTGACATGATGGAGGAAATGCGGCTAACTGGCTGACACCCCAAGGCAGTATGCGCTGGTTTTGCTGTTAAAGATGAATCCTAGTATCAGCAGGCAGCTCAATGGGCCAGGTGCAGAGATTACAGGAAACAGCTTAATCTGAAGTCCTCATTTAGACCCCGTGGGCTCCATGTGCCCAAACTGTAGATGAGTCTGGCTTCAAGCTGTAGTAGTGTCCTGTTGCGATTCCCTCCTCTCCCCGAAGTCCGTGCCTGGGCAATTGGCATACAACGCAAGGTGGCGAGCCCATGCCTCTTCTCTTTGTAATGTCTTGCTACTGGTTGATGTGACAAATCCTCCTTGTTTTCAGTATCAGCCAGTGCCTTCCGTATGGCAGAACGATGTAGGGCTAATCTCTCTTTAAGCATCCTCATTGTCTTTCCCACGTAATAAAGGCCACATGGGCATTGTATAAAATATACAACGTATTTGGATTCACAATTCATTGTATCCTTGATCTTCTGGCGGATGCCAGTGTGAGGGTGTGGATATGAATTCCCCAATATCAAGTACTGGCAGTTGATGCAACCGCGACATTTATACACGCCTGCTGGTCTGGATAGCCACATTGGTTTTGCAGCATACTTGGCGGTAGGATCTGCTTTTGTAAGGTAGTCGCCCAGGTTTCGGCCCCTTTGATAGCAGAATCTGGGTGGTTTGATAAAGTTGTTGCCAATCACTTTGTCATTGGTCAAGATGTGGCTATGCTTACGTATGCACCTCTTGATGAAGCCAGGTGCCGTACTGAAGGTGCTTCTAATGTTGAACCGGTTATCGGCAGTCTTTTGGTCTTTGGGTGTCAGCAACCTGCTTCTGTCCACACTTTTGGCCTGCTCCAAGGCAAGAGAGACATCATTATATGCATATCCCCGCATCAGGAACTTTTCTTTCATCTCTATTAGCGCCTCGTCCAGCTGTGATTGGTCACTTGTGATCCGTATTGCATGCAGAAATTGCGAATATGGCAAGCCTCTCTTCAATGCGCCTGGATGATGGATGGTTGCTGATAAGAGGGTATTTTTATCTGTTGGTTTTTTATAAAGTTTAGTGGCTAGCGATCCATTGGATTTATAGACAATTGTGTCGAGGAAAGACACCTCTTCTTTGCTGAAATTAACAGTGAAGCGGATGGTAGAGGGTATTGTGTTAAGTTGGTCTACAAACAATAATAGATCTCTTTCTGTGCCATCCCAGATAAAGAACAGGTCATCTATATAACGCAAATATTTGGTAATATTATTTTTGAATGTGTTATTATTCATGATATGCTTCTGCTCATATGTATCCATGAATAAATTAGCATACGATGGGGCCCTGTTGGACCCCATCGCAGTGCCCATCAACTGTAAGTAGAATTTATTCTCGAATTTAAAATAGTTTTTATTGAGAATAATGTGCATTAATAGTAACAAGAAATCAGGAGGAGGGCCCTGATGATTGGTGAATTGCTCAAAATGACATCTGCTAGCCTCAATGCCTTCTTCATGTGTGATATTTGTGTACAGACTGGCTACGTCCATGGTCACCAGTATGGTATTGCTTGTAATACCTGATAAGGTACTGAGCTGATTAATAAAATCAGTGGTATCTTTCACAAAAGATTGAATCCTGGTGACTATGGGCTGTAGAAAATAGTCAACGTACTTTGAAATAGAATGTGTCAATGAGCCACGTGCCGATATAATCGGTCTACCTGGGGGTGCAGTTATGGATTTGTGTATCTTAGGTAAGATATAGATAACAGGGATGATGGGGAATGGTTGTTTTAGAAAATTCCCAATCGTTTCAGAGATCCAATTGTTAGTAATGCCCAGATCTATAACCGAATCAATCTCTTTTTTATAAGATGCCGTGGGATCTGACCCCAAACATTTATATTGGGAAGCTGTCCCCAGTTGTCTGAGTATTTCCCCCCGATAGTAGGCGTAAGGCATAACCACAATACCCCCACCCTTATCAGCTGACCTAATGATAATATCCTTATTGCCCTGTAGGGACTTTAGAGCTAAGTATTCCACTTTAGTCATATTGGAGAAACTGGTGGGGTAGTTCTTTATTTTTGGCCTGGTCTCATTTTCCACTAGACTCATAAAGGTGAGGATATTGTAGTTATGCGTTTGGGGGTCAAATGTACTATGTGGTCTGAATGAGCTAGATATGGCAGTGTTGGCCATTGAGCTATCGTCTGTCCCTGGTATCCTGCTGAAATAGTCTCTGAGCTTAAGTTGACGGTTTAGTTTATATAGGTCAACCTCCCATTGGAAAGGGTCCTGTCTATGGGTAGGAACAAATGATAGACCTTTATTCAAAAGACTTATTTCAGCGGGGTTGAGGGTATAGTTAGACATGTTAAATATTATGTTTTCTGCTGGTTGCCCTTGTTGCCTCCTCTTGTTTTTGTCTGTCGCAGTTGATATCTGCCGCTTCCGCCCCCCTCTTCTTGTCTTCCCTCTGCATTGGGTAAACGTTTGGGAAGGGGAGGCTTGCCCTGCCCTAAAAAAGGTTCAGCTAGTGTGTTATCAGGGTTATCAGAGTAATCAGTATCACTTGTGTTATAGGTGCTGTCAGTTGCGCCTGCTTTCTTAGATTTGTTGAAAAAGCGTCTATTGCGTTGTGTAATCTGCGTATTTTCACTGATCCCCAGTAACCATCTATAAACACGTCTTTCCTTGTAATCTGCCTTGACAACCTTTAATTTTTCTTTTTTATATTTAATAATGTTCTCACGATATGCGTCTATGTTTACCTGAATCTTATCAACCCAATCTGTGGATGTATCTGTGCTAAGAGTATCCCCGTGTTTGGTAGAAATTGTGTCTATTTCTGTTCTTATTTTAATAAGTTCCTTACTGGATTGCTCTATTACCAAAATCATTAAATCAAAGGAGCATTTGTTCAATATGCCTATCCATTTTTTAAGAAACTCAGGATCCCCTCTACCAATTGTGGGTTGATTTTTTATGCGGAAACCTCTTGGTAGTAATTTTTCTCTATGGTAATGTGATAAGGTCACACCGTGTAGATAAGCATCTACCTCTTTTTTCTTTAATTTAATGGTATCATTATATATATCTACTGCTTTATCAGGTCCAAAAACCGCATCAATATCCTCAGTGTATCTGATTTGGGTAATTTCAGCGTCACTGTAACTTACTGTCTCTGATAGATTAGAAAAAATTCCAGCCACGTCATCAAATTGATCCATTCGCACCTTTGATAAAAGCCACAAATCAAAATTAAAGTCAGTCAATTCTTCTGCTCAGTGTGTCAGCTGAGACAGGAGTTCAATAGTGTTCCTGGGTGCCTATGCTCATACCATAGAAATGTAGAATCCAATGCACAGCCGGCACACCATATGCAAGTAAATAAGTTCATATTCATGGATACATATGAGCAGAAGCATATCATGAATAATAACACATTCAAAAATAACATTACCAAATATTTGCGTTATATAGATGACCTGTTCTTTATCTGGGGTGGCACAGAAAGAGATCTATTATTGTTTGTAGACCAACTTAACACAATACCCTCTACCATCCGCTTCACTGTTAATTTCAGCAAAGAAGAGGTGTCTTTCCTCGACACAATTGTCTATAAATCCAATGGATCGCTAGCCACTAAACTTTATAAAAAACCAACAGATAAAAATACCCTCTTATCAGCAACCAGCCATCATCCAGGCGCATTGAAGAGAGGCTTGCCATATTCGCAATTTCTGCGTGCAATACGGATCACAAGTGACCAATCACAGCTGGACGAGGCGCTAATAGAGATGAAAGAAAAGTTCCTGATGCGGGGATATGCATATAATGATGTCTCTCTTGCCTTGGAGCAGGCCAAAAGTGTGGACAGAAGCAGGTTGCTGACACCCAAAGACCAAAAGACTGACGATAACCGGT
The DNA here is from genome assembly GCF_040206685.1 of Ascaphus truei. Taxonomy (NCBI): domain Eukaryota; kingdom Metazoa; phylum Chordata; class Amphibia; order Anura; family Ascaphidae; genus Ascaphus; species Ascaphus truei. Next base: position 313,318,768 of record NC_134483.1, read on the forward strand.
TCAACATTAGAAGCACCTTCAGTACGGCATCTGGCTTCATCAAGAGGTGCATACGTAAGCATAGCCACATCTTGACCAATGACAAAGTGATTGGCAACAACTTTATCAAACCACCCAGATTCTGCTATCAAAGGGGCCGAAACCTGGGCGACTACCTTACAAAAGCAGATCCTACCGCCAAGTATGCTGCAAAACCAACGTGGCTATCCAGACCAGCAGGCGTGTATAAATGTCGCGGTTGCATCAACTGCCAGTACTTGATATTGGAGAATTCATATCCACACCCTCACACTGGCATCCGCCAGAAGATCAAGGATACAATGAATTGTGAATCCAAATACGTTGTATATTTTATACAATGCCCATGTGGCCTTTATTACGTGGGAAAGACAATGAGGATGCTTAAAGAGAGATTAGCCCTACATCGTTCTGCCATACGGAAGGCACTGGCTGATACTGAAAACAAGGAGGATTTGTCACATCAACCAGTAGCAAGACATTACAAAGAGAAGAGGCATGGGCTCGCCACCTTGCGTTGTATGCCAATTGCCCAGGCACGGATGTCGGGGAGAGGAGGGAATCGCAACAGGACACTACTACAGCTTGAAGCCAGACTTATCTACAGTTTGGGCACATTGAGCCCACGGGGTCTAAATGAGGACTTCAGATTAAGCTGTTTCCTGTAATCTCCGCACCTGGCCCATTGAGCTGCCTGCTGATACTAGGATTCATCTTTAACAGCAAAACCAGCGCATACTGCCTTGGGGTGTCAGCCAGTTAGCCGCATTTCCTCCATCATGTCAGGCACCTTAGGTCCCTTGCAGTCAAGATCCACCTGTGGCAATGTTTGCTGAAAGCGAGACACACACAATTTATCACTAGTTTCTCCATGTGACAGTGTCTGCATTATGTGTTTATGTTGGTATTTAAGGTGTCGCTTCCTGAAAGGATACATAGTCATCAATGCATTATCATTTCTTACACTACGCATTATGCGTTCTATGGCTGAGTGCTTTCAGCATTTATATACTGTCTTTTTTGTTTGTGCAAATTATTATGCTTTGATGCACTGTTTCACTTTCTATTTATGCTGGTGCATTACAGTGTGTCAGATACCTCAGGTCCCTTTTAGTCAAGAGCCACCTGTAGCAATGTTTGCTGAGAGTGTGACACAGCATTTATTACCAGTTTCTCTATTTCACATTGTTTGCATTATGTATTTTTGTTGGTTTTTAAGGTGTCGCTTCCTGACAGGATGCATAGAGTCATCATTGCATTATCATTTCATACACTATGCATTAGGCATTATATGGCTGAGTGCTTTCAGCATTTATATATTGACCTAGATTCCAGTCAGCCACACGTGTGTATATATGTTTTATTCCCTCACATTTTTTTGCACATTTACGGTGAGCACATCAGGTGTTTCACATGTTTCGCTTAACTTGCAGTTACAATGTGTATTTTGCACGTCCCTGAAATAGTTCATCTATCCAGGTATCAGCTCCAGATCAGTTTAGCCCATGCGCACTCTCTCCGGTTATTCAAGATATCGCTGGGTCTGACAGACTTATGTAGTCTCTCAGCAGTAACATTATGCAATTCCTGAGCCTTTTGCGCATGCCCAAACACATATCAGGTAAACAAATATAGAGTTAATATATTCAAAATGGCTGCTCTTTACCTGCTGATACTGTGGATGCATGACACATAGGCAGGTGAGGCTTATTAACTGTGATTGGTTTTGTTGAATTGCACTGGGGTTTGGGGTATATATATGTATTGTGCACTGCATTCAATTGCACCACCTTGAGAAAGGTCCCACTGGGGGACCGAAACGTCGGTTTTTGTGTCTTCTATCAAATATAGAACATTTTTGATTTACTTACCTGCGTGCTGTCCCTTGATGTCGTGTTGCAACCGGCATCGTATGGTCTGTTATTGCTTTATGGGATAAGCACCAAAACTTATTTACTTGCATATGGTGTGCCGGCTGTGCATTGGATTCTATATATATATATATATATATATATAGATATATATATATATATATATATATATATATATATATATATATTATATATATATGTGTGTGTGTGTGTACACACACACACACACACACACACACACACTGTTGTTTTAAATTTTTGCATGCGCAACAAAATAACGAAATTTTTGCATGGTGTGGCTATTTTGACTTCTAATTTGCCACACCTGTGGCTACATTGAAAAATAGGTTGCCCACCCCTGCCCTGGTCAATCATTGGCATTAGCTTCTGCTGTGCAATGTACTTTATGGCCAATGGGCTTAGTTAGGCACCATTTCTATAAACGACATTGTTTGGAATGGATTTTGTGTGTCCATTTGTCAATATGCAAACCAAATGTTTAATTGGAGTCAAGCCTCATTCCCTAGTATGTAAAGCAACTAATGGATGCAAGCTTAGGCTGAGTCCATGTTGCCATAGACCTTACGGAGGCGTCCGCACACGGCGTGATCACATTGTCTTCAGGTGGTGGTTAAGATTGCAGTACATTTTCAAGGGCAGAGAGGCTGGGACTGCATGCATGTAGGATGCTATCAGCAGCATACATATTTTTGATAATCTGGGTGGATAAATAAAGATATGCACTCAAATCCAGAGGAAGCACAGACATGAATCACCCCAAAAAAAGCAAAGCATACAGGAGTGCACAAACCTATGCAAAAGTGACTGAGATGGAGTCTTGGCTCTTTTTTTAATTTCCTACTCCGTTCTTCCAGATGTCTTGTATCTTGCATCCAACATACGTCACTTCCGGTAGTCTCCTAGTAGGAAGTGGAGTATGCTCAACATGCTCGGCTCTTCACAAAGGTTCAGTTATGGCTCAATGCGTTTCACTGAATACACAGCTTCATCAGGAGTTGATGCCCCCCCATATACATACATGCCTATATATAGCACTAGCTGATATACCCGGCATTGCCCGGGCGTGGAAGGGCAGGGGGCATGGAGTGGAAGGGGCAAAGGGCAGGGAGGGGGGGCAAAGGGCAGGGGGGGGCAAAGGGCAGGGAGGGGGGGCCTCAATCCCCCCCACACACACACACAATCCCACCCACACACAATCACACAATCCCCACACTCAATCCCCCCCCCACACACACACACACACAATCCCCCCCCCCACACACAATCCCCCCCCCACACACACACTTTCCCCCCCCCACACACACACACACTCAATCCCCCCCACACCCACACTCAATCCCCCCCACCCCCCCCCACACACACTCAATCCCCCCCACCCCCCACACACACATACTCAATCCCCCCCCCCACCCCCCACACACACATACTCAATCCCCCCCCCCACCCCCCACACACACTCAATCACTCCCCCCCCCACCACAACCACCAACACACACACACACTTAATCAGTCCACAATTTCACCTGGAGGGGCGACATGCTCCGACCCCAAATGCTGCTGAAAACGGGAAGCAGACAGGAAGAGGAGGGGCTGTCTGTGTGCAGAGAGAAGCCCCGCCCCCTCTGCAAGACACAGACATAGAAGCAGCAGCACGGATCTTCTGGCCCCGCCCCCTCTGCAAGACACAGACATAGAAGCAGCAGCACGGATCTTCTGGCCCCGCCCCCTCTGCAAGACACAGGCATAGAAGCAGCAGCACGGATCTTCTGGCCCCGCCCCCTCTGCAAGACACAGACATAGAAGCAGCAGCACGGATCTTCTGGCCCCGCCCCCTCTGCAAGACACAGACATAGAAGCAGCAGCACGGAGCGCCCGTGCACAGCTCTGGCCGCCCCCAGGTTTCCCTGCAAGCTGCTCGCGCCCCCCTACATAATCGTGCGCCCCCCCAAGGGGGCGCCCCCCCTACCTAGTGTGTATGTGCGTGTGTGTGTGTGTGTGTGTGTGTGTGTGTTTGGCCCGTCACTCCGCCTAAGGCCAATGAGAGGTGTGCGGGGGCGGGCGGCCGGCCCAAGGGACCAATGAGATTTCCCCTAGGGACACCGGACATCCAGACAGGCATACAGTGCTTTCACTAATATAGTATAAGATAAAAAAAATCAACATAAAATTAGTGACTAAGTGGTGACAGGTTCCATCATTTAAGTCCTAGGACTGCAGCTATGCTAACCATCAGAAAAAAGGATAAAGTAAAAACAAATACTTTCATAAACCGCATTTAGGAGGAATAGTATATTACTAGACATTGACATGATCCTGTCTCCAGTAACAATAAGTGTTTCTAAACATTTCGCAACACATCACCAATCGGATCCTACGGTACTAAAATGCATGGGAATAGAATGATGGGATCCAACCGGAAGTGACGTAGTATGTGGGACGCAGGACACCCGGAAGAACTGAGGTGCAACCTGTGGCGAAGGCACCGACACCATGGACCCAAAACCACGGAGTGCCACACTGCTCGTTCATCATATTACTACATGCATTTTTATACTGTACCAAATGTGAGTACATTTATTACCTGTCTTCTACAATTTTTTGAATGTTGTACGTTCCTTAAAGAAATTTCTGTAGAAGACTATCTACTATTTATTCTATTTTCAGACTGAAGGAAAGACCCTGCAGCGGTGATTCACAAACGGTGGGACATGCGTCGCTAGGTAGGCATGTTAGGATTTCAGGGGAGACGTGTGTAGATTGAGAACATTCACTATGATTTTTTTATTTTATTTGGGGAGCCGAAAAAAACAATTGTAACTTTATTTCGTACTATAGAAAGTACGCAGCTTATTGCATCATCCTATTACACGCAGTAGTGCACCTACTGTCTTTATCTCCGAGTTATGCTGTAGAGTTTGTTGTGTGTGGATGGTGCCACATTTCAGCTAAACAGCCATGTGGTATACCACTATTGCATTTTTTGTTTTAATGCCGCAGTCTAAGCTGCCGTTTTCTATTCTCCCAACCCCCCCTTTAATATGTGCATCAATACAATCCATACAATGATAAGTAATTAGCCAAGTTGCCGATCGATCAGCAAAGATTCAGCTGGGGGTTCACTAAAATGTCCGTCAGTGCAGCAGAAGAGGAACAAAGATACTAAATTCTGTGGGGAAGATCATGTGATTGGTAGGTAGTGCACGCACTCAGTCACACTGGTCAAGAGGGGGGGAGTACTTAGCTGCCGGTGCGCTGAATCCAGGGAGATCCTGAGATCCCAGAAAAGGTCAGTAGTAGGTAGAGAAGAATCAGACACACAGTCTTAATCATGCAGTGAGGTTAATGCCTTAAAAATCGACGTTTCAGCAGTACAATACTGCCTTTCTCAAGGTGAGGGCATTATGTGACCAGGCAGTTACTAGATACAATTGGTGGTGTGTGGTCCCGTGGGATCCGATGGCGGAGCACTGCAAATGTAAGCAATGGGGGCTGCAAACCAGTTCCGGATTAAAAAGAATTTATTGGGTGGTCATACGGAGTACAAAAAAACACTCTGACGCGTTTCAGGACCTGCGTCCCTTTAAATATTTCTTTGTTTTTTTTCACGTTGTGTTTTGTATATTTTGTTATTTCTCCGTTATACATATGACTCCCAGGCCACTCCTACAGGGGAGGCTATTCTCCAACGAGTTGCGCTATTGGTTGTTATACCTACCAATGAGCTAGCTTATCCAGCAACTCGCGCGATATTTGGAGTCCCCGTGACGTCATCGTTGGGGGCGGGAGCCAGAGCTTATAACGGGGAACCTAGCAGACGCGCATTTACTCTTTGATAATGGGACGCAGGTCCTGAAACGCGTCAGAGTGTTTTTTTGTACTCCGTATGACCACCCAATAAATTCTTTTTAATATGTTACTGGCGTGATGCACGCATTCATCTAAAGACTGAGCAGCTGTTCCACTGAGGCTCTAACAAGCATTGTTCATTACAAGGTATGTACTTTGGTTTTACTGGGGATTTAGACAGTGCCTTTATGGTATATATAGAGTTCTGTGTCATTCCTCCAGCATAGCCGTACATCTGTCTGCCTATATACCACAGTGAGTCTCATACAGCTTTATCTATGCTCAAGCGTCTGGATGGATTGTGATTAAATGTATTATCAAATGTATACCACAAACAGCTGAGCCCTGAATACTGGGATTATATCCCATACACACTAGATACAATTGGTGCACTGCTAGAGAGAGGGCAGGGCTCAAAAAGGCGTGTTGCTTGGCCTGTTTCAGAAGAGGAATTGGATGTGACTTTGTAAATGGTTGCTATAGAAACACAAAATGCTTGTTACATTATAATACATTAAAAATGTCATTCAGACCTGTAGCATTTAAAAAAAAAAAAGTATTTTCTCATAGTACAGAACTGATTTATAAAAGAAAAAAAAGTAGGAGATTGCTTGGTCTGTAGCTTTAAGGTGAGTTCATGTTTTATTTCAAAATAAACTAGTATTTTAGTACAAAAATACATAATTAAATAGATTTTTATGTTTATGAAAAGGGGGCATGGGTTAAAAAAGGTTGAGAAACACTGCGATACAATGTCAAGAAATTCAATCACAGGACAGATGAAACATTCATATTGCATTTGGAGGAGCAGGGAAGAACTCTTGAAACCATGGTGGATGCCAGTGCAGTCTTTTTTTTTTTAATTAATTTATTTACTTCAATAGTTTCATGTGGGCAATCTCTAATTACCTAAAGAACTGCATAGCTGCCGGTCAATTCGTTCTCCGTCTATTGATCGGCAAAGTTTGGCGACATATTTAAATATGGGGAATGTAAATCGTTGCTATAGGAACAAGCATGCTTGTTAAAATAGAATACAAGAAAATTGGTCTTTCAAAGTTGTTTTTTTTAAAGCAGAAAATGCTCAAAGTATTTTTTCTTACTACAGAACTGATTTATTAAAAAAAACACACATGCAGGATATTGACTGAACTGCAGCTTTAATGCATAAGATTGGTAATACTAATTATAGGCTAAAGCAGTAAAATTCAGGGCATTATTGAAAACCCTGCTCTCTGATTGGTTAAAATTCCGGGCATTATCCACAGTAATGCCCTGAATTTCAGCAGCTTGCAAAATGCAGTTTTCAATCTGTTTATTTCCAGCCAATCAGCTTTCAGAACAGCTGAGACAGGGCAGGGGATTGGTTTGAATTAAGTAAAATCTCAGACATGGCACGGGATTGGTCAAAAAGTATCAGCCACGGTTTGACTCCTCCCCCTCACGAGCTGACTGAGATTTTCTGAGCAGATTCAGTTGAATTGGGGGGATGGGGGGAGAGACTGCAAGTGTGTGTGTGTGTGTGTGGAGGGGGGTGTAGAGGTGCTGTGCTGTGTTGTGTGTAGAGCTGGGGTGGGAGAGTGCAAAGTTTAGTAAGTGGCTGCATTTTTTATTGTGGCTGCAGTGTGTGTGTGTGTGTATGTGTGTGTGTTGTGCTGTTGTATGTGTAGCAGCAGTTTGTGTGTTTATAGAGCTCCAGTGTGTGTGTGTGTGTGTGTGTGTGTGTGTGTGTGTGTGTGTGTGTGTGTGTGTCAGTAGCAGTGTTTATGGGTGTAGCACGTGTGTGTAGCAGCAGAGTTTGTGTGTGTGTAGAGGTGCTGTGTAGTGAGTGTAGAGGAGGTGCTGTGTTGTGTGTCTAGAGCTCCAGTGTGTGTGTGTGTAGAGGTGCTGTTTTGTGTGTGTGTAGCAGCAATTTGTGTGTGAGCTGCTGTGTGTGTGTTTGTGGTGTGCTTGTGTGTGTAGAGGTGCTGTGTTGTGAATGTAGAGGAGGTGCTGGTGTGTGTGTGTGTGTGTGTGTGTGTGTGCGCGTGTGTGTATAGAGGGGGCGGCAGTGTGTGGATATAGATATCTGCAGTGTAAGAGTATATAGAGGTGGTTTCATGTATTTACCATTTTATTTGAATAAAAAAATCTATATAACTATACAAAAGTGTCTATTTATGAAATAAGCCTACATTTAGCCTATAATAGTAATAATCCCCTCAGAACAGGGCATTATTGGCCAGTAATGCCCTGTTCTTCAGGGATTATTACTTAAGTACTGACTTCCATGGAGAACTAGAAAAAAAAAAAAGAAAATATTGTTTAAAAAAAAAAAAAAACACTTCCTTTGGGGGCTTTTTTCCCCTATGAGTTTCCTCCAAGAGAGTGGAAAAAATGATCTGCCTGTGTCTGTCATAACTTCTAGACTAACAAGCGTCCAAGGTCATTGGAATGCTCTGGTTAGAAGGGAATGCATTCCAAAGACAGTCACCATTCATTGGAGATGTTTTACCTTGCAAATGGAGAAATGACAATATGTCGGCAATGGTCAGGAGTCCTACAAAATGTCCCAAGAACAAGACTATGCTTTTATTTTTAGAATGAGCTATGAATTCTTATCTTAGTCAATGAGCTGTAAGCTTTCAGTGTGAAATTGATATTTCGCTGTCCATCCTTAGCATACAAACTACTAACAGGCAGGGTGCTGTTCTTGGCAAAAAGGCAGATACATCATGTAAATGCTGTTAACCAGGACTTTGGATCCTGTTGCACTTTATTTGTACTGCACCTTTTCTGCAACTTTAACTCATGTATTACTTAATGTCCGTCTATTAAAGCATTAGAACTTAAAGCTGCAGTTCAGGCTCCCGTTTTTTTTTTTTTTTTAACTTCAATAATTTTATCCGGGCAATCTCTACTTACCTAAAAAAAAACTGCATAGCTGTCGGTTAATTCGTTCTCCGTCTATTGATCGGAAAAGTTTGGCGACATCTTTAAATATGGGGAATGTAAATCGTTGCTATAGGAACAAGCATGCTTGTTAAAATAGAATACAAGAAAATTGGTCTTTCAAAGTTGTTGTTTTTTTTAAAACAGAAAATGTTAAAAGTATTTTTTCTTACTACAGAACTGATTTATTAAAAAATAACACACATACAGGATATTGCCTGAACTGCAGCTTTAAGTGGCGGCCCTTTACAATTACATTAATTACAATTAAAGAGACAGTCAAACTTGAGACAAAATGATCCTGGAAGATCTTATTGCAGACAGACCACATGGAGATCCAAAGGAAAAGGAGTGGCCTGCAGAGCTAGACAAACATGAGATGAGGGGAGTCCTGCAGGCCTCAGTGGGAGAAAGGCCTTCCTAATACACAGCGGTATAGCATCAATGTATGGAAGCCGAATAGATACTCCAGAAACTGTCTTTGGGGTATGTACCCGAGTTCAGAAGCATTCCAAAAACAAGACAAGTTTGCAAGATCATGGCTTACAAATGTAAAAGCGGCAAGACTGACAATAGAAAATATCTTAAATAAAATAACTTTTAGCGAGCAAAGTAATGTGTCCCATATTCCCAAAGAAGAAAGGGGATTTATTCCACTATTTTTGGGGTTTAATATGCCTCTGGCAGTTTCAGAGCTGTTTTATATTTACGAGAAGTAAATACTTTTCTTAAAGTCAGAAGATTCAAATAACTCAACAATTAGAGGTGGCACAGCCAAGGGCCTTGGTAGTGTCGCTAGATTTAAAGGATGTACAGCAGGGCTGCACAACATACGGCCCGCGGGGCGCAGGCGGCCCGTCTGGCCTCTCTGTGCGGCCCGCGATGACACTGGCCCGGCGCCAGTTAATGAATTAAATTTAAAAAAATAAAAAGTTTAAAAAAATGGCGGCGATTCATCCCTCCTCTCTCCCTCCCAGCCCCCTCCCTCTCCCTCCCCGCCCCCGGGTTTTGCGGTGCGCGGGGGCAGCAGCAGCATGAGGAGGATGTGTGTTTTTTTTTCTTCAATAGCAGGATGCCGTGGAGGTCAGAGCTTGCATGGGGCTGTGCTGAGCTCATCTAAAAGAGGTGTGTGTGTGTGTGTGTGTGTGTGTGTGTGTGTGTGTGTGTGTGTGTGTGTGTGTGTGTGTGTGTGTGTGTGTGTGTGTGTGTGTGTGTGTGTGTGTAAAACGGGCTGGTGGGGGGGTGGGTGTGAAAAACGGGCTGGTGGGGGGGTGGGCTGCTGACATGTGAGGGGGGGGTGGGCTGCTGACATGTGAGGGGGGGGTGGGCTGCTGACATGTGAGGGGGGGGGGTGGGCTGCTGACATGTGAGGGGGGGTGGGCTGCTGACATGTGAGGGGGGGTGGGCTGCTGACATGTGAGGGGGGGGCTGCTGACATGTGAGGGGGGGGTGGGCTGCTGACATGTGAGGGGGGGTGGGCTGCTGACATGTGAGGGGGGGTGGGCTGCTGACATGTGAGGGGGGGTGGGCTGCTGACATGTGAGGGGGGGTGGGCTGCTGACATGTGAGGGGGGGTGGGCTGCTGACATGTGAGGGGGGGGCTGCTGACATGTGAGGGGGGGGCGGGCTGCTGACATGTGAGGGGGGGTGGGCTGCTGACATGTGGGGGGGGGGTGGGCTGCTGACATGTGAGGGGGGGCTGCTGACATGTGAGGGGGGGGGCTGCTGACATGTGAGGGGGGGTGGGCTGCTGACATGTGAGGGGAGGTGGGCTGCTGTCATGTGAGGGGGGGGTGGGCTGCTGACATGTGAGGGGGGGCTGCTGGCATGTGAGGGGCAGGGGGGGGAAGTGATGTGAGATGCAGGGGGGGAAGTGATGTGAGGTGCAGGGGGAGGAAGTGATGTGAGGTGCAGGGGGGGGAGAGAGTGATGTGAGGTGCAGGGGGGGGAGAGTGATGTGAGGTGCAGGGGGGGGAGAGTGATGTGAGGTGCAGGGGGGGGAGAGTGATGTGAGGTGGAGGGTGAGAGTGATGTGAGTTGCAGGGGGAGGGTGTGATGTGAGTTGCAGGGGGGGAGAGTGTCATATTGAGGGGAGGGGGAAAGAGTGTCATATTGAGGGGAGGTGGAAAGAGTGTCATATTGAGGGGAGGGGGAGAGGGAGAGAGTGTCATATTGAGGGAAGAGAGACATGGGGGGGATGCTGACTTTTGGGGTTTAATATGCCTCTGGCAGTTTCAGAGCTGTTTTATATTTACGAGAAGTAAATACTTTTCTTAAAGTCAGAAGATTCAAATAACTCAACAATTAGAGGTGGCACAGCCAAGGGCCTTGGTAGTGTCGCTAGATTTAAAGGATGTACAGCAGGGCTGCACAACATACGGCCCGCGGGGCGCAGGCGGCCCGTCTGGCCTCTCTGTGCGGCCCGCGATGACACTGGCCCGGCGCCAGTTAATGAATTAAATTTAAAAAAATAAAAAGTTTAAAAAAATGGCGGCGATTCATCCCTCCTCTCTCCCTCCCTCTCCCTCCCAGCCCCCTCCCTCTCCCTCCCCGCCCCCGGGTTTTGCGGTGCGCGGGGGCAGCAGCAGCATGAGGAGGATGTGTGTTTTTTTTTCTTCAATAGCAGGATGCCGTGGAGGTCAGAGCTTGCATGGGGCTGTGCTGAGCTCATCTAAAAGAGGTGTGTGTGTGTGTGTGTGTGTAAAACGGGCTGGTGGGGGGGTGGGTGTGAAAAACGGGCTGGTGGGGGGGTGGGCTGCTGACATGTGAGGGGGGGGTGGGCTGCTGACATGTGAGGGGGGGGTGGGCTGCTGACATGTGAGGGGGGGGTGGGCTGCTGACATGTGAGGGGGGGGGGTGGGCTGCTGACATGTGAGGGGGGGTGGGCTGCTGACATGTGAGGGGGGGTGGGCTGCTGACATGTGAGGGGGGGGCTGCTGACATGTGAGGGGGGGGTGGGCTGCTGACATGTGAGGGGGGGGTGGGCTGCTGACATGTGAGGGGGGGTGGGCTGCTGACATGTGAGGGGGGGTGGGCTGCTGACATGTGAGGGGGGGTGGGCTGCTGACATGTGAGGGGGGGTGGGCTGCTGACATGTGAGGGGGGGGCTGCTGACATGTGAGGGGGGGGCGGGCTGCTGACGTGAGGGGGGGTGGGCTGCTGACATGTGGGGGGGGGTGGGCTGCTGACATGTGAGGGGGGGCTGCTGACATGTGAGGGGGGGGGCTGCTGACATGTGAGGGGGGGTGGGCTGCTGACATGTGAGGGGAGGTGGGCTGCTGTCATGTGAGGGGGGGGGTGGGCTGCTGACATGTGAGGGGGGGCTGCTGGCATGTGAGGGGCAGGGGGGGAAGTGATGTGAGATGCAGGGGGGGAAGTGATGTGAGGTGCAGGGGGGGGAGAGAGTGATGTGAGGTGCAGGGGGGGGAGAGTGATGTGAGGTGCAGGGGGGGGAGAGTGATGTGAGGTGCAGGGGGGGGAGAGTGATGTGAGGTGCAGGGGGGGAGAGAGTGATGTGAGGTGGAGGGTGAGAGTGATGTGAGTTGCAGGGGGAGGGTGTGATGTGAGTTGCAGGGGGGGAGAGTGTCATATTGAGGGGAGGGGGAAAGAGTGTCATATTGAGGGGAGGTGGAAAGAGTGTCATATTGAGGGGAGGGGGAGAGGGAGAGAGTGTCATATTGAGGGAAGAGAGACATGGGGGGGATGCTGACTTGTGTGGGGGGGATGCTGACATGGAATGGGCTGGGGGGATGTGGAGGGGGGTATTGTGTGTTTGATGTGGAGGGGGGTATTGTGTGGGTGAGGGGGAGAGATGGTGGTATGAGAGATAGATGGGGAGTATCGTAAAGATTGATAGTGAGGGGTTCTGGGGGAGATATGAGGATGATGATGGTGATGATGATGAGAGGTGGTGGAGGAGAGATGATGATGATGATGATGATGATGATGATGATGATGATTATGATTTAACCCGTGCGGCCCAAATTTTTTTTCCTTGGAGCAGTTCGGCCCTTCTCACTTTACGAGTTGGGCATGCCTGATGTACAGTATATCTGCACATGCCTGTGGCCAAAAAACAATGATTCCTCTGGTTCTCTGTCGGAGGAAGTCATTTTCAATATGCGGTTCCACCCTTTGGTTTGGCAGAATCACTGAAAACTTTCACCATAGTATTGGTTACCATAGTGGAGATTTAAGAAAACAAGAACAACAAATATATGGATGACATCTTGAGCAAGTCCCAGGACAAAGATATGTTGCAGTGTCATACAAATACGGTTTTGACAGTCCAGAAAAGACAAGGAAGAGGGAAAGGCTAGATATTATTTTCAAACAAGGGAAGAATCTCCCTTCAAGACAAGATTTAAGATATAACACATCAATTAAGAAGGTTAAGAAAAGCATGGTAGATATGAGCAGTAGATTAATTAGAAAATTAACATCAAAATTGAAATTTGTCTCCTATGAGACTATTGCAGTTCAATTTTTTTAGCCCAATGGAATGGAAATCCAAAAGGTTTTCATCAAAAGATCTCCCCATATACATGCAAAAAAATTAAGGGAAATGGTGGGAAATGACTACCAATTTTATGCTGTGTCCTTTGTATTTCCTCCAGTGCACGAAGAAAAGCAGAAGCAAAACAATTAAATAGTCAATAGGGGTGAGTGAAGAAACAATATATAAATTAACTAACTAATTTGTCCCATTGGATGTGCATTGGGGATTCTTTGTTTAATGTTGTATATTTGAGGTGAATTTCCCAGTAGCACTCCAGTGTGCACTAGTATTAAGTATATAATGCCGTGGGACTGTGTTTTGTGCTTGCTAAGCTTGTGTATTTGTAAGTTTCAGCTTTATCAGTATTGATGGGAAAAAACCTGGCAGCAGACAATCTTATTATCAGATTGTTACAAGCAGTTAAAAAGATTGATGCTAAACATTAAAGACAATTCCTGCTTAGGACTTGTTGTTTGTCCTAGAAGTATTGACAAAAGATCCACTTAAACTGCTACAACGCATCCCCCCTTACAATGTTAACATTAAAAACACTGTTCCTCAGAGCTATTACTTCAACTAGAAGAGTTGGCGAGCTACAAAGGCCTACTGTGTGATAAGTCTTTTATACAGTAACAATACTACAGGACATTTTTACTGATGTGTGCATCACTTTCTACCAAAAGTAATATCACCATTCTATTTAAATCAAGGGCTAGCAAATCCATTGTTTTTGTCGAAACCAAACAACCAAAAAGAGGAAAATCTGCTTCACCTGGATGTCATCAGATTTGTAAAATGGTATTTTGCAACGTTTCCGAAGATCAGACAGACTTTTTGTCCTCCCAGAGGGGCCTAGAAAAGGGCAAGCAGCATCTCTAAGGCTTTGATAGCATACTGTATTCCGCTGTGTATTTGAAAGGTATGAGTAGAAGAGCAGCGCCGGAGAAGCCGAGAGCATTATCAACAAGGGCGTTTTGCATATTCAAAGTGCAAGCAACATCCACCGGCTTGTGCACAGGTCCGGCTTGCACTGCCCCAAACCCCACGCTTAAAGACGCTCCGCACTCTTCCCCACAACATTTAAACTGATTGCTGGAGGAGAGCGCGATGCCTCTGTAAGGCCGCGCTTATAGTCCCGGCGACGCTGATGTCACACTGTGGTCGCTGAAAAAATCAAATTGAAGTAACTTCCAGGGATCGCGACCAAGCCATCGCGCCTTTGCGTCGTCCTACTATAAGCACACTCGACAGATTCAATACATTTGTTTTGACGCGCCGTCACCGGGACTATAAGCGTGGCCTTACTGCCTTTTACTGTCTCTCCAGAGCCAGCACCTGCTCCTGCAATCATGTTATGACACGTCGTTATGACAACATGACGTCACATCACGTCATAACAATGCAATGTAGCAGGAGGAGATGCCGCTCTGGAGAAGGTAAGAGGCCTTGCCAATACTCCCAGCCAGCCCTGCTTATCCAGTATGGTCTTCATTTAGTAACTTTATGAAAAACTTAAAATTAGACCTCCAGCCAGCCCTCAGCTGACACAAAGATTGAAAGTGCAGTGGAATCTGGGGCTCAAAACTATTCCAGCAACAAAAGACTGTAGAGGTCTCCTTAAAACTTAAAATAACTTTTCTTATAGAATATGTGGTAATGATCAGGCCCATACATATTTACATGGAGTACAGGTTTGGGGGTATCCAGTAATGGTACCTGGCCTCACTCACAATCAGAGCGTGCAGCATCCAGGAAAATAAATGGTGTAGAATATTCTTATATGTCCTTGTAAAACTTGGTAAACACTCCTGTAGACATCAATATGTCTTCTCCAATAAGGTAAGTGACTATAGCCGCACAAAGTCAGATGTACCTTATAGCTTCTTGAATTCCGGGCCTTTTCGTTGTTCTCCGGTGTGCTGTCTGCGGAAGTGAATAGAGCAAAAACGAAGAAACTGCAACACACCACCAAAATGAAGGAGGATGATTTGAGTACAAAAAAGCTTTGATGTAACCTACATTCCTACAAACAGTCTATTTGCCTAGGATACATGAAAGCTTTTTTGTACTCAAGTCATCCTCCTTCATTTTGGTTGTTGTTTTCCACTTAGTATTAATCTTTTAATTGAATACTAAGAAAGACAGTCCTTCTAGTAATGGATTCCTACAAAATGAAGGAATAGGTTAGATGAATATTTTTTTTAAATAATTTTGCCAGCAAAGCAACTTGCACTCATCAAAAACTGAGGAGTGGATTGGAGAGATTTGTATGGCAAGTGCTTGCAATAATTCCGCAGGAACCTGTCGTCTCTCGGACATTTACCTGTTTTGACAAAGAACAAAGTACATGAGACATAAGAATTTATCACATTCATTTTCTTAAATGACTTGTATGAAATTTTCCTTTATCTTTAAGTTATATGTTAATGGTTTGGATGACAGATGATGAATACGTAACTTACACATACCATATGGGAATTGTTCTTTGAGTGATGTTCTGGTGTCAGAGCCCTTGATTGGATATTGTTTCCTGTTTGAGGAACTTTTCTAAGAGAATACATTTATAGCTTTGCCTTAACAGGGTTTGGAGGAAATGGATCGATACCCAAGCACATAGGAAACTATCAACGTATCTACTGCGATATATATACTTCTATACCTGGGTATTTAGAACTTACTCTATGAGATGATTATGTATGTTTTTGATCGTTTACTCACCGAGGCTATGAACGTGTGGGCTATTTTGGGTGACGTTGATTGTGGTTTTATTGAAAATTGTTAGGCATTGACTTTGGTACGCAATTTGACTTTTTTTTAAAACTTTTTTTCAAGAAATAATTGCTTACTAAAGAAATATATTTAATGCAATAAAGTTTTAACCATAATTTAAATAAAACTAATTCATCTTCATTTTTGTGTGTGCTGTGTTTTGGGAGGTTACGGATGCCCAGAGTATGCTTAAATGTTTTAACCTGCTGGATGTTCAGTAAATCTTGGAGAGGCTTCTGTGGGTGCACTCTATGCACCCACCCATTCCCTTTTAGACACAGAGATACATCATACAGAAACATCCTCATATTCAAATGTGCATTCTCCTACGGGCTACCATACATGCACACACTCTTAAAGCACTCATCCCTTCATGAACTCACTCTGTTACCAACCCATTCATGAGCACTCACTGGAAATCACACACACACAATTACAGGGACTCACACACTTGCACATGTGTACATTCCTTCAGTGGCACATGTATGTTTATATACAAATAACCCACATGTGCTTAAAGTTCAAATATCCTAATAATCACTTTCAATCTCGAATAAAGTCCATGAAATGTCCATGAATATTTCCTACAGGTGCTAGGTACTACTTTCTCAAGAAGTGATTCACAGGCCTCTTTAAGTAGTAAGCATGGGCGTCCGCAGAAATGTTTTCAGGGGGGGGCATAATGTTAACTATACAGAGAGAGAGAGTGGTTGTGGGGAGGGGGGGGGGGTGACGGGGTGGGTGACTGTTAGATCTCTACAGATCAGGTCCTTCTAGGGCAAGCAAAACCTTTTCTCCCGGGAGCTACTGAAACGCAACAGATATGGGATGCTTTCAATTAGCGTAGCATATACGAGCTCGGAGCTGTGAAAATTCAAGGAAGCTAGTGGTTGAATTGTCACAACTAAATTTTAATGATTCTCAAGCAGGTATTTATACACAAGGCAGGGACAAAAATACAGTTGTCATCTGTTACAAATATGGGCACACATCTAAATTTACATGTATCCTTCACATAATGCCTTTTCTGTAGAGCTTAAAACATTTAACTGCTGAGCAAGAGACATATACAATGGTGACTTATAAGGCAGCCCTATCCTCTGTTTTAACAATATTTTGACAAGCATTGAACAGTTGGTCTGCAGCTATTTACGATAGCCTCCCGTGAAAATAGCAAGGCCAGCGTATTCTTTTTAACCTTATCAATTCCAGAAGACAGTTTTAACCTTACATCCCCTCCTTTTGTTCTGAAAGAACAAACCAATTGACCAGTCCCATTTATTCTTCTGCAAACCACTCAGGAGAGGAAAAACTCCAAGGAAGAAACCTCCAAGAGACCATGTGCCTGCAGAAACCTATCTCTTTTAGGTATCTCGTCAGAGATGAACATATGGGTGGTTGACGAGTACCAAGACTATTGGTATTTCTCGCTCTCTTTGTGGGAGGTATATACATAATGGTCGAGCTAGAAGCAGAAACATCTTTCTTTGGCAAAAAATAGAGCTGATTACACTTTTAGCCATCTAGATTAATTCATACACACAGAGTAATAAACCTGCGATTATCCTAATTCCGAAAAGAATTTAATTCCCAATACATCGAGCCAATTTTCAAGGCCAAATGTAAAATCAAACTCTTTTGTTTCCTCTCGCATTCTAGATTAAATTTCTGCTAGAGTATCCATATCATGGTGTAAACTTTTTGATTGGGTGTCAATATAAGAACGGCATTCTTTACCCACTAATTTACAAACCCCTCCTTGTGCTGCCATCAGATAACCCAATGCCATACAATTTTGCAAAACTACTGTCCTTATCTATTGCTGAACCTTAAAAATAGCGTCTTTTAGTATCGTGAAAAACAACATTTATATTGACTACTGAAAAATCCCCTTTTGCATATAAATCATACATTCCTAAAAGGGTATTAGACCTCCCGCTATTCTCTTAACTGAGCTATTTTTAATAATTAATGCCTTTCAATTTCGTATTCTTTGCTTAGGTATGATGAACATTATTTAAATTCTATTTCTGATCATAAGTGGGGGTTGGTGTGGGTTAATATTTCCTAGGAGCGACTGCCCAACACATACATCTTACATACTACATTTACTCAGAATATCGGAACAGACAAAATGGCTGCCATAGGCAAAATGGTTGACTTGTGATCCTTTCCTTGTGGTTGACACACGCCCTTGGGTGACCTCCCCACCTTCCTCTTTTCCAATCTTCTCAGCCCCCTCTTCCTTTAGAGACAGTCTTTTTAAAGAACAGTTAACCATATCATAGTCCTGCCGGACCAAAAAAATAGTCCCATAGTACATAACTTGATTCCTTTCTGGCCATTGTATCAGCCCAGTTGATTTCTTTTTTTTCGGTCTCTTCTTCTGGGGGACTGCTGATATCTTCATCACCAAAAAGAGACATAGCATCGGTGGGGGGGTTGCAACGCACTTCAGGACCAAAGTTTTGCTGTTCATAACACAGAGAGTAATGAGTAGGACAGACACACATACAAAAACATCCACTAGCTTCGCTCCCAGCGAAATAATCTAACCACCAAGTCCCAACAAATCCCAACCCTCATCTCTACCTTCAAACACTGGAACCACTTTCCCAAATAACATAACCTGGTCTAGTTGCAGGATAATAATTTATCTATCCTTCTATCACAGAGTCAATAATTTCCCTAGGGTAAACTTGTATTTCTACTCCCTTCATAACCAATTTCTTATATATATAGTTCTACAAATATCTTATAGCATCTTGTCTTTTTCCAAGGGGTTAAATATAACTCTCGTGTTCCTGGGGTGCAATTTATTGGGTATGTATAGTACATTGGTATAGATTGCACCTAAGATGTGGGCTTTGTTTACCAGGATTCCATTATATAACAAAATATTCTTGTTACTACCCTATCGTCTTTATGTGGACACCACTTACAGTATATAAACCTAATAGAATAAACATTGTAATTAAAATAATAAAACCTGTAAAAAGAAAGGTTATTAAAAAGTTCAAAGTTCATATGTTGAGGTCCGATTTTTCTTCCTATGAACTTTTCTCCTTTTTTTGGTTAGTGCCGGGTTTTCTTATGAACCAAAACACCAACTGAGAATGGCTGTGTCTTTAGGCCATCCCTCCTTTGTTGAGGTTTAATTTTGAAGCGACTGTGGGTGCACTTGTGTAACATGGATCCAGGAAAAATACTCTGACTGGGTAGAATCTGGAATGGGCCTCTCCACTTTAGATGAAAAGCGCTTTTGCGTCACCTTTATCTTCATCTAATTGGAAGGACTGCACCTGGACATGAGACACTCAGACAATTGCATTAGTTTCACACAATAGATGCTGATTAAAATCGTCTGTTTAGAGCATAATCATACAACATTAAATCTACAAGGTACCTAGGGTGACCATTGGTCTTCCCATGAGAGAAAATTATATCTGATTTTCACATTAGGCTAGGCCAAATACACCTTTATATTTAAGGGATCAATCACAAGGCTAAACAGGCAGAAAAATAAACGGTGGTTCATTCGGATAAGACCTTGAAAACACAAGAAACAGAGAATATACTTTGGGGGACCTTATACTTATTAGGAAAATAACTTGGGGAGATTTGGACTCGAAATCCAGGAGTCTGGGGGCACAGGGAGGCCCTGGTGTAATTCACACTGCGTTCCGTCAAATCATGCCTGCTTGCTGGGGAAAATTAAGTGATTACCAGCACTTTGGCCCCACAACTCCTGCAACCAAAATAATTATATTTCCACCCAAATATCCTCCTAAAACTGACACACAAGAAATTTCACAGTTCCGCTAAGGGAATATGATATAGAAAATAACAGGGTCAGTTCACTTTCAGGCACTCCATATCTGAGCTGGGGCATTGGAATGCTTCTTCACATGTCATTCATCAACCTGGGTTTAAATCACAGGACAAACACAATGCATTGCAGGTTTAGAACTCATAAAACAAACATGTAGACACAAGAGCTTGCACTCCACTATTTGCACCTATCATGTGGGGTTCTAAAACCTTCTCTTCTCTAAGATACCAGCTGAGAATACTTTGCTTGGCAGACAAGACACGCCAAAATATCACCTCCCTTTCCCCTCATGTGCCAGGAGACTCTGTTCTCATAAGCATATTCTGTGCAGCTATTTCTCATAAGGGGCCACCCATACAAGGCAATCCACTTATAAGCTTGCACAGACAGCTGCAGGCCCATGAGGCAAAGGGAATACACAGAGAATGCATTAACTAGCCCACTGGCAGTTAACCCTACATACACAGTTCCTAGTTTATACCCATGTGGGGGTATAAAAAGGAAAAATTACAGGCAACCTAGTAAGGTACAATATTATGTAACCATGCTGTAAAATGGCTACAGTCATCTCTCCTGCTGACAGTAAGGCCTGGTAAGTTATGGGCATGCCAGCAGTAATTATGGAGGTTTGCCCTCACACCCTGGTGAGGTGCCCTATGTATGGATGGGAGTGATTGCACCGAGGGGTGCACCACAGAGGAGTACCTCACCAGGACCATCCACAAGCGGACGCTGGGATCCTGATGAGATGGAGGCGCTGCACTGGATATAGGTACGACTCAAGTACAGTACCTCAGCTGCCTGTCTGGGTTGGCAATCCCCACACACCATCATGCGGGAGACTCAGGAGTCCTGTTGCCAACAGGTGCACCACCAGACACTACACTAATGGGGACTGCTTAGACCACAGGGGCCAATATGAGATTGGGTGGGTCAGGCCAGAAAATCCGTTACAATTATACCCAAGAGCCAAAAGCTGACACTCTCAGCCCTTGCCATATGGTTTCAGGGGCAGCCAGCAATAATAACAGCAATAACACCCTCCTTTTGTTCACTTGTATTACATGTGAACAATATCACATAAAGGATAACAGCATTTAAAGCATAACCTTAATGGAATTGCTTGATGTATAGCAAAAGTAACCTAAAACCTTTGGGTATAACATTTTCATAAAAAAATCTCAAAAGAACCCTACTGAATATAAATATAATCTGCTATAGTCTTCTGACAGAAACTTTTAGAACACAAAATAGCATCTGATTTACTGAAAGAACAACCTGTAGCATAAAAACCTATAGACACAGATTTAAAGGTGGGGACACATTTGAGAGAAAAAGATGGTTAAAAATGATAAAATATTAAATATTTGATCAACTTTGCAGAAAAATAATTCCATAGAGAATCCTCTAGTATATGAGACAGAGCGGCTCAGTGAGCAACGACACCGACTGGCACTGAGAGCTTGAAGCAGGGGAGCCTGGTTCAACTCCCAGTGTCGGCTCCCCGAGACTCCGGGCAAGTCACTCCATCTCCCTGTGCCTCAGGCACCAAAAACGTAGACTGTAAGCTCCACGGGGCAGGGACCCGTGCCTGCAAAAATGTCTCTGCAAAGCGCTGCGCACAACCAGCAGCACTATAGAAGAACATGCTATTATTATTATTATTAGTATACTGGCAGACCTGGTCAGGGGCCGTTTTCCTTGTCCGTTGCTTTACTGCTATTTCGGGGTCTGCACACTTATACATGGCTCAGCACTAGAGTTTCTGTGCTGATTACATTGGACTAGTGGTTACTTTATCCACCTGTTCCCACTGCAAGACACTAGTTTAGTGATTCTATGCAGTTCATCAGTGATCCAGAACATTACATTGTGTTCATACTATAGGGTCTGAGCGTTTAATGTTTGTTTTAATCCCCATTTTACACGGATATTAAAGATTTAAGTTTTAACCACTTCGTTACCCACCCACCAGGTGTTTAGAGTGCTCATTTTGGGTTACTGTCCTCTGTTTATTTGAACTCTATATTAATCAATTTACACCTTTTTCCATTTCAAGCCATATAACAAGCTCAAATAACTCTCTGGGCTTCCTGCCAAAACCTTGTAACAGAAAAAAATGGTTAATTACTGGTTACTGCAATACAATTTGGGACAGCTTGAAATATGCAGCTCTTCACACAGCCCGACAATGTTTCTGGTATTCAAAAATTAAAACTGGATCTTTGTTAAACAGAAAATTGTAGGCTTTAACATATACTTTTAGATAGTTTAGTTACTGGTTATACACAAAAAGAGCACAGAGCGCAGATACAAAACAAACAGAATTTTACGCTTCTTTCACACATTCAACCAGTTTTTACAAAATATAACAGACACATATTTTCTCACCTATTTTAATAAATAGGAAAACAAAACAGTTTGATCCTGCAGAATAAATTAATAAAGATATCCCTTTTTTTTTTTTTTTTTTTTTCATATCATAATTAACTTCTTCTTTATTTTTTTTTTTTTTTTTTTTTTTAACTAATTTTTAAAATGCTGAGCTTCTAGTTAGCTTTGTGTCTAGAATATATTTCCCCTGTTATTCTATATAAGATATTCACCTGATTTTATCTGTGGAGATTTAGAGGAAAAGAATTATAATTCTGGTTAAGGAAATAAATCGCCTGGCCAGTACGATATACATCCTTATTATTCCAGTGACTGGACTGTTTACAAAAATAATTCATCCTTTCTTTATTCTTTTTCTCCACAGATACCTAAAACTTTCAACTGCCCAGTGTAAATTAGTTTATATTATTGTGGTGGTGTACACCTTTTAGAAATTAAATTTCAATCATGAGCAATTAATTATATTCTTATTTTAGAATCATTTGCAAGTCCTGAATAGTCATTTTGTATACATACAATAAACCAGTATTCTTATTATTCAATGCAAATAACACTTTCACATAGATAGAATTCACCCAGATTCTTACAAGCACACATACAGGGATTACTCAATCAATCAACCTTTTTTTTTACCATATCCATACTTAAAAATAAAACATTCTGAGGGAAAAAGAAACCTATACCTGTTATACTCTTGTTTTCCACTTTTATCAATTCAGACAGTAAAATATTATTAATTTAAACTTAATATATACTCATACTCAGTTAATGTTGCACAAATAATTTGAGTTTGCATGTTCGTTTTTCCTAAGAGGCATGCTGCGATTCACGATTTTGTTACATTCCTATGCCTGTGTAAAAATAGCTGGAGGAAAAAAGGTGGGGGCTACTTGCAGCTGCTTATTACAATACATACAGGCGAGAGAGACAGCTGATTTTGCCACTAACAGCGAGGGAGAGGGCTGACAGGTTAGTGTAAGTTCATTAGATGACAAAATGTTAGTGCCCATAATGAGTTTATACAGGAAAGAAATCTTAACACTTTATGCGCACGTATTAATAAACAATTATTAACTTAACTTTAAACAATACCTTGACTTAACATTAAACAATCCTTATGTTAACTTAAGTTTAAACAATTTTAACTTAACTTAACTTAAATTGCCACGCTATTTGAAATCATATACTGTCCGTTTTACTTATCAGGGACTTACTGTACACTTGATTAAACAATAGGGACCCACCCTTTGTTACATTAATCACAGACTTACCCTCGATAAAACCAAAAGGGACTCTCACCCTTTGTTACATAAATCGGGGACTTACCCTTGATTAAAGGGACTTACCCACGATTAAACAATAAGGACTCTCACCTTATGTTCTTTTGCCCTTATAAATTTAGGTTGTTTAGTTTCGCAGAGGAAAAGGTGAGAAACAAATAAAAAGAATCTTTACTCACCCTTTTTCCTGTGCGAAATTCCACTTCTGTCACCAAAACTGTTAGATCTCTACAGATCAGGTCCTTCTAGGGCAAGCAAAACCTTTTCTCCCGGGAGCTACTGAAACGCAACAGATATGGGATGCTTTCAATTAGCGTAGCATATACGAGCTCGGAGCTGTGAAAATTCAAGGAAGCTAGTGGTTGAATTGTCACAACTAAATTTTAATGATTCTCAAGCAGGTATTTATACACAAGGCAGGGACAAAAATACAGTTGTCATCTGTTACAAATATGGGCACACATCTAAATTTACATGTATCCTTCACATAATGCCTTTTCTGTAGAGCTTAAAACATTTAACTGCTGAGCAAGAGACATATACAATGGTGACTTATAAGGCAGCCCTATCCTCTGTTTTAACAATATTTTGACAAGCATTGAACAGTTGGTCTGCAGCTATTTACGATAGCCTCCCGTGAAAATAGCAAGGCCAGCGTATTCTTTTTAACCTTATCAATTCCAGAAGACAGTTTTAACCTTACAGTGACTGACACTTTGACTGACTGACTCGTGTGTGACTGACACTTGGGTGACTGACTGACACTTGGGTGGGTGACTGACTGACTGTGGGTTGGTGTCTGTATTCATTCACAGACAGACAGACACAAACACACACCCTCCCTCTCTCAGACTCTCCCCCTCTCAGACTCTCCCCCTCTCCCTCTCCGACTCTCCCTCTCCCACTCTCCCTCTCAGACTCTCCCTCTCAAACTCTCCCTCTCCCACTCTCCCTCTCAGACTCTCCCTCTCCCTCTCAGACTCTCACTCTCTCTCTCAGACTGTCCCTCTCCCTCTCAAACTCTCACTCTCCCTCTCAGACTCTCCCTCTCAGACTCTCCCTCTCAGACTCTCCCTCTCCCTCTCAGACTCTCACTCTCCCCCTCAGACTCTCTCCCCCTCAGACTCTCTCCCCCTCAGACTCTCTCAGACTCCCCCCCTCAGACTCCCTCCCCTTCAGAATCCCTCGCTCACTCAGACTCTCTCTGTCTCTCACTCAGACTCAGACACACACACACACCCCACACACCACACACCCCACTGTCATGCATAGTCCCAAGGTGTAGCCCCATCTCTTTCTTACCCCTCTCTTCTTCATTCACTCTCCCCTCACCCCTCTCTTCCCTCACTTCCTCTATTACACCCCCTGTCTCCTCACTCTTCCCCCTCCATCAATTATGCCCCTCTGACTCAAACCCACTCCCTGAATCCGTCCTCCTCACATTCATTCCCTCCCCCCCTGATCTCACACACACACAGACACACACTCAGACACAAACTCAGACACTCGCAACAAGGGGGAATCGGAGCAGGGGGGGGGGGAATCGGAACGGGAAGGGGGGACCCGGAGCAGGGGGGGAATCGGAACGGGAAGGGGGGACCGGAGCAGGGGGGGGGGAGGGAATCAGAGCAGGAGGACAAGGGGGAAGCGAGAGTGGCATGGAGCAGTAGTCACCTGACTTGCTCCATGCAGGAAAGGGCAGGCCTCGCCAGGGAAGGTCAGATAGACTCGCAGGGGTGAGCAAACTTTTTATGCCGAGCCCCCCTTTTCATCCATTTAATTTCTCGGGCCCCCCCTGCCTGACGTAATCAAAATCACATGAACCCCCCCCCCCTTTATTAAACGATATACAATGTAAATACAAATATGTTTCAACAGCTCGCGCTTGCAAAATTAGGCTGCGTCCACGCTGCCGCCGAGAATGGTGACATCACCAACTCTCCAAGCATGAGCACAGGGTGTCCTGCATAATTTTGCAAGCACGAGTGAGGGGTATGGATCAGGGCTATTTCTGTGTTTGTGTGTGGGTGTGTGTGGGTGTGGGGTTGTGCGCATTGACTGCTGCTGAGCATGCTTCAATGTCAATTTTGTTTGTCTCGCCAAGCACACAATCAATCACAACACAAACAACACCCCCCACACCACACACAATCACAGCACACATTCAATCACAAAACACACACATCACTACACATTATATATATATATATATATATATATATATATATATATATATATATATATATATATATATATACACACACACACACATCACTATACATATACACACACACACATCACTATACATATATATATACACACACACACCACTATACATATACACACACACAGTGACATCACTATACATATATATACACACACACACACAGTGACATCACTATACATATATATATACACACACACACACACACAGTGACATCACTATACATATATATACACACACACACACACACATCACTATACATATATAAACACACACACACACCACTATACATATACACACACACACACAGTGACATCACTATACATATATATACATACACACACACACACACACACAGTGACATCACTATACATATATATATATACACACACACACACACACACACACACACACAGTGACATCACTATACATATATACACACACACACACACACACACACACACACACACACACACACACACACACACACACACACACCCCCCCCCCCCCCTGTACTGCTTACTCGGCTCCCCACTCAAGTAAAGACAGGAAGAGGAGGGCTTGTGTCTGTGTGCAGAGGGACGCCCCGCCCCCTCTGCAAGCACAGGGAAACACAGCACGGATCTTCTGCTCTGCCCCTGCTCTGCTCTGCGCTGCCCACAGGTTTCGCCGCACAGGCTGCCCCCCCCCCTAAATAATTTGGCGCCCCCCAGTTTTGCGCACCGCTGAGATAGGGTTGCGAGGGACAAAAAAAAATAAATCCTGGCAGCGTGCCAACACGCGCCAGCCAATCAGGAGACAAGGGAGGTTTTTTTTTTTTTGCAGAAGAGCGCGCTAAATCCTGTCACGTCAGTACCCTCTGTTCCCCGCTGTTGGCGGCCCAGGATCCAGGGGGGGGCAAGCGCCCCCCCTTGCCCCCCCCTGCGGACGCCCATGGGGTGAGAGATGGGGAGTGGGTGAGTGTGAGATGGAGAGGGGGTGAGAGTGTGGGGGGGTGAGTGTGACATGAGGGGGTGTGAGATGGGGAGGGGGTGTGTGAGTGAGAGTTTGACATGGGGAGGGGATGTGTGAGTGAGAGTGTGACATGGGGAGGGGGGGTGAAAGAGCTACATGGGGAGGGTGTTGAAAGACACATGGGGAGAGGGTTGAAAGAGACATGGGGAGGGGGGTGAAAGAGACATGGGGAGAGGGGGTGAAAGAGAGACAGGGATGAGAGAGTCTGGAGGGAAGGAGAGAGACAATGGAGGGAAGGACAGAGACTGGAGGGAGAGAGAGACACTGGCGGGAGGGAGACAGACACACAATGGCTGGAGGGAGAGTGTTAGAGAGACACTGGGGGGAGGGAGAGACAATGGCTGGAGGGAGAGTGACAGACACTGGGTGGAGGGAGAGAGACACTGGGGGGAGGGAGGTGGAGACACTGAGGGGCGGGAGGGGGAGACACTGAGGGGAGGGAGGAGGAGTGAGAAATACAGGGAGAGGGAGAGGAGTGTGAGACTGTGGAAGAGGGGAGAGAGGTCCTGATGTGGCGGGAAGAGAGAGATTAATAATACAGCATAAATGGGGACGCTATTAGACAAATATCATAATATTTATTTTTAAGTGATGTAATTTGTGTTATAAATACTTTTTTTGTAGACGCCTGGATAGGGCGTTACAAAGCTGGTTCGCCCTTATTGGCTGAACCAGCTCACGTGCGCTGATGTCATGTGATTTTGATTACATCAGGCAGGGGGGGCCCGAGAAATTTCATGGATGAAAAGGGGGGCTCGGCATAAAAAGTTTGCTCAACCCTGCATTATACCATAAACATAAAAACAAATCGCAATTAATGAGCACTTCTGGTGCAGTCCTTCCATCTATTGTGGCTCCCTGGTTGGTCACCGATGTTGGCTCAGCACTGGCTTCTCACACGGATGCCGTTCTGCTGTCCCTGTGGTGGTATTGTCACAGACAAGTGACAACACACCAACGGGATCCAGTAGGCTTAGGCTCCTTGTTTGGCAAACCTTGCTTTCTCCCCATGATAAGGGACGGTCGGCACCAAGCTCATTTGCCCCATTAAACCCTTGCATGCCCCGGCAGAATATGTATATTAAAAAGGAGAGTTAAAAAAAAAAGCGTATATAGACAGAAAATGCTAACCAAACAATAAACCAATAGAGGGGAAATTAAAAAATATATATAAAAAAAAGAAAATGATTATTGATAGGAAGCAATACCTATGCAGCTCTTCTTAAGACCAGGACGAATAAATAACAATATAAATAAAACGTTCAGTGAAAGTCATTGCTGCTGAAAGACTTTGATTGTATACCACTTAAAGAATCCTAGACTTGTGATCTAGGGTCACCCACTGGGTGTTACGGGTAAAATTAGATGGTGACCATGTAACTAGATAAGAGATGCTGCATAGAGGTTTACTTCCTGACTTGAATGAATAAATGACCACATAAATAAATACAATCCTTGAATAAAAAAAATGTCTTGCCAAACAGCCATGCTCAAGTAGCCCATTTTAAGTAGCAAGCAAAGTGGAGTTTAAAAGGGAGTGAACAATAGACAACACCTACTGACCCTAAATCCTGGATTTGATCTATGCTGGAAAGGAGGATATTATCTATCCCAGACTGCACTTAACTATTGCTGTGATGCCGCCTTTACTATTTATATTTGCTATGGCCTCACTTCTTTTCAAATTATGTACTTCCTTCTACCAGCCTCATGTCTCTTTATCCATATTTCTCCATCTCTCCTCTCTATCTCTTCACCACTTCTCAGTTCACATTAACTACTTTCTTACCTGCGCCCTCTGACGCTACACAGCTATAACCCCTCCACTAAAACACACCCCTACAAATCATCCTCACACATTCTCTTTCTATCCATGCTTCTCCCTGGTTCTGTTGATGTCTCTCCCAATCCCTGCCTTATTTCTACTTGCCCTCGCCCACCAAATGCAACTTCTACTCCATCTGGTGTGAACCCCTCCAACCTCATACCCATCCCCTGCTACACTCCCTCCTCTCTCCCTTTCTCCTGTGCCCTTTGGAATGCTCGCTCCCTTTCTAACAAGTTCCTCTCTGTGCATGACTTCTTTCTCTCTCACTACCTGCTTCTCTTTGCTATAACTGAGACCTGGCTCACTTAGTCTGACTCTGCTCTGGAAGCTGCCCTCACTCATGGTGGCCTTTCCTTCTCCCACACTCCGTGCACTGATGGCAGGGGTAGAGGCGTGGAGCTCTTCCTCTCCTCTCTGACGTTACCGAACCCTTCCTATTCATCCCTCTCTTGCTTTTCCCTCCTTTGTGGTTCACACTGTCCAGATCTTCTCTCCCTGTCCAGATAATCTCTCCTCTCCCTGTCCACGTGGCAGTCATCTATCGCCCACCTACCTCTACTCATCCCCCTTCTGCCTTTCTCTCTCTTTCTCCATGAATTGGCGAATATTGCTACACCATGGTGCAAAAAATAAAATAAAAGATATACATATTCTTTTGAGTAAAATCTAAACCTACATAAAAGCACCTAATACAAGGGTTGACTGAAGCAAGGAAACTAAAGGGATTCACCTCAAAAGGTAGGCTGCTAGGTTAATGTCAACACTGAGAGCCCTTGATGTGACGGTGTGCAAGTAATGGATCCAGCATGTCTCACTCTGACATAACTTAAAATATCTATATCTTCCCCTTACACCCATAAAGATAACTTCAATGCTTAAGTACCTTTTCCTTAGGATTACAGTTACGGGTATCTGAAAAATATTTAGATAAACTATGTTTGTGGTAGCTCTTTCCAACTTTTTTTTTGTGTTAAATTTTTTTTTTCCTTCATGGCTCTATACTGCTGTACTCCTTATAAACTGTATGCGACAGAGACATTCAATAATGTAGATCACATATAGGGTTCTATAATTGATAAAGAGCTCAATTGGATATTTTTGCCCAGTGGTAACTGAGAAGACATTTGTTTTTAGGATCAAGAAAATTAGAAGTTATACATACAGTATGTTGTGGTCACATTTAAAACAACTCAATTCTGTGTTGCATTTAGGAGATCCCGATATTTGGTTCCTACCCCTTCTTCAAGGTTGAAGGGGCGCACAGATTTTTTAAACTTCTATTTTTTTTAATATATATAATCTTTGGGTCATTTGGTATATATTCAGTAACAGATACTCTATGAATATTCCAATAATTTTCTTTGAATTTTGTCTGTGTGCTGTTGCCTCAGCATATCTACTATATATTTCTGAGTTCACTGTATGTCTGTGTCCCTAGCGGCAATCTCATTGGTCCCTTGGCCTGCCCGCCCCCGCACCTCTCATTGGCCTGAGGCAGAGTGATGGGCCAAACAAAAATAAATTAAAAAAACACACACACACACACCCCTCCCCCCCCACCCCCCCAACCCCCACCTCCCCCAACCCCCACCTCCCCCTCACTCTCTCCCCCCCTCCCCACCTCACCCAAATCCCCACGCTCTGCAACATCCCCAGCCGCACCCTCACCGTGCGCCGCGGAGAGCAGCAAACTCCAGCCTCCTCCCTCGCGGCGCGGCCCGGGCCTCCTGCTCTCCCCCTCACGTGCGCCGCTACCGGATAGGGGAAGCGCGGGCCTCCTGCCTCAGGGAGCGGCCGGACGAGTGAGTGAGCGGCCTTCACCTCCCCTCACCTCCCCTCACCCACCCCTCACCTCCCCTCACCCACCCCTCACCTCCCCTCCACCTCCCCTCACCCACCCCTCACCTCCCCTCCCTTCCACCTCCACCTCCCTTCACCCCCCCTCCACCTCCCCTTCACCCCCCCTCCACCTCCCCTCCACCCCCCCTTCACCTCCCCTCCACCCCCCCCTTCACCTCCCCTCCACCCCCCCCCTTCACCTCCCCTCCAAACCCCCCCTTCACCTCTCCTCCACCCACCTCCCCTCCACCCCCCCTTCACCTCCCCTCCACCCCACCACCTCCCCCCCTTTCCCCCTCTTCCCCCCCTTCCCCCCTCCTCCCCTCCTCCCCCCTTCACCTCCCTTTCACCTCCCCTCCACTCCCCCCTTCACCTCCCCTCCACCCCCCCCTTCACCTCCCCTCCACCCCCCCCTTCACCTCCCCTCCACCCCCCCCCTTCACCTCCCCTCCACCCCCCCCTTCCCACCTCCTCCCCCCCCCTTCCCACCTCCTCCTCCCCCCTTCCCACCTCCTCCCCCCCCCTTCCCACCTCCTCCTCCCCCCTTCCCACCTCCTCCCCCCCCTTCCCACCTCCCCCCCCTTCCCACCTCCTCCCCCCCCCCCTTCCCACCTCCTCCCCCCCCTTCCCACCTCCTCCCCCCCCCCTTCCCACCTCCTCCCCCCCCTTCTTCCCACCTCCTCCCCCCCCTTCTTCCCACCTCCTCCCCCCCCCCCTTCCCACCTCCTCCCCCCCCCCTCTCCACCTCCTCCCCCCCTTCCCACCTCCTCCCCCCCTTCCCACCTCCTCCCCCCCCCCTTCCCACCTCCTCCCCCCCCTTCCCACCTCCTCCCCCCCCCCCTTCCCACCTCCTCCCCCCCCTCCCTTCCCACCTCCTCCCCCCCCACACATGTATACACACACACGTACACATACAATGTATACACACACACACGTATACACACACACACACACACACACACTATCCCCAGCACCACCACATCAGCACACCGGTATCCCATGCCCCCCTAGCACACTGGCATTCTCGGCTCCCCACCATTCCCAGCCCCCATCAACACCATCAGCACTCACACATCGCCACCTTTGCACCTCCCCCATAAGCACACCCACATCCGCACCCCCACATCAGCACCAAACCCTCCCAAATCAGCACACCGATACAATCACCATAAGTACAGCCACAGCAGCACTACCACCGCACATGGGCCGCGTGGACCACTCCCCACCCAAATGCCACCCCCACACCACAAACATCCCGGGCAACGCCGGGGCTCTCAGCTAGTCTTGTAATAAATGGAACAACATTATTGTATTCCTTGGCCCTCTTCTTTCAAGATTAGAAGGAAATCCCTATGCAGGGTAGCTGCCCTGTTAAAAGGTCGCTCTGAGATAAAGCATGTATTGTAGTTCCCATCTTTAAATCACTTCATTACATTTTTGAATCCTCAATCAAATCACAGTCTCTCAAACAATTTCTATGCACTCACTGGAACTGTCCAAACGATATATATATATTTGAATTCACTTAGGGTAATGGCTATCAGTGGCCTGCAGATCTCCATTACAATCAACATTCTTGTAAACAATGTTGTGTGTTGGTGATCCCATTCCCTGTATGGCCCACATCTAAACATTCTAGTGCGATGCAATTAAAACAGTGAGAAAAACTAAGGCCTGGGTGGTTGGAGTCCAACCTATTTAGAAATTATGTAAGAAGTTAACTCATCCCTTCCAAATAAAAACGATATCACCAATGAATCACCACCACATAAAAAATGACAGGAAAAAGATTGTTGTTCTATGTAAAATGATTTTCACAGTAGCTGGGAGCAACTTTGGGGCCTATTGCTGTTCCACATTTCTGAATGTACACTTCCCCATCAAAATAAAAATAATTATATGTTCAAATAAAAAGGATACTCTGTATGATAAAGCTCTTCTACTCATCAGGGACGTCACTTTGGTGGTCTAGATAACTTCTACATAATTATTTTACTTTTGAATATGTTTTCTGATTTATAAAAATGAAAGGCAACTGAGTTAATGCAACAAAGGTGAGGTCCTTACAATAAAGGTAACTATCAAACAATTATCAAAGCAAACTGGTCAGTAATTTATAATTAATATTAATATATAAATATTAATATAATTAATATAATACACCATCTTTTTATAGATATAGTTTATATGTAGATTATTGCCTTTTGCTTTAATGTCACATGATAATAACCATAACCCACATAAACATAAATTATATATGTAACACCTTTTCCCTATCCCTATGGGAAATAGCGGTAATTACAGTACTGTGCTACCTGTTTGACTCTGCTCATGGGGAGCCTGGGGTGACGGTGTGTTCTCTCTTTCTCTCTCTGGTGTAGTGTCTCCGCCTATGAGGATCCTGGATAGCGGGATGGCTCCTCATAGGTACACGTATACATTTATGGTATACCCCAATAATACAACACAACAGGATTATATAATAACTCCTTTACTTCGGTGGTCCCACAGTAGGCCCAAATATTACCCACAGACACAATACTACAATAACATAATAATAACAACAATAATAACTGTTACGGTTGTGCTCGCCACAAACCAGGGTCGGACCGCGTGGCTGAGGTGGGGTTGTATAAGCACCGACCGTAGACCGGGCAGGCTGATCCGGAATGCGAAATCCATAGTCAAACGTGCCAGGGTCGGGAATGGAGAGAGCAGCGTAGTCAGTGGATGAGTCAGGGTCAGGATAGGAAACATCAGGGTAAACGTTATCCAAGCGGAGTTTCGGCAACAGGAAGTCAACAAGGTCCCGCTTCAGCGTAATAGCTGCAGGGCGGGAGCGGGTTCTGCGTGAGTGGCGACCATGGCCCATGGTACCAGTCTCAGGAAGGAGAAGGCTGACCGGAGTGGGCACACCGCCAGGCAGCACTGGCAAACCAATGCTTCAGCGCAGGAGTCCAGAACGGCCTCTGCGAGGAGAGAGCAGCAGACCTCAGGACTCAGAAGGCAGGCCTCTGCTATGGGAAAGGCAGCAGGCCACTGGGAACGTGGGGCTGAAGGATACACTGGGAAACCAATGCTTCAGCACAGGAACTAGGAACATGGAAACAGGAACAAGGCGGCCAAACAGGTAGCTTGTGGCAAACACAGTAAACATCCAAGAAGGATTCTGCTTGGCAGAGAGGGATTGTGGGAATGCAGTATTTAAAGGCCAGCGGGCCGATCCCAGGAGGAGGGTGTGAGGGCTCTGCTCCAATGACTAAGTACAAGGCTAGGTTGCAGTGAGCTCACATAGCTGCTGTTGATTGCAAAAATGGAATTAGTGATAACAACAGCACCCTGCAAGGCTATGAGAAAAGCCAGGAGTGGATTCTTGACAGTACCCCCCCCCCCCCCTCTCCTCGCTTTCAGGTGAGACCTCCGGGCGAACATGACCACTCATCGAGTTGGGGGACCTGGAATTGTTCCTGAACTGTCCAGGATGGGGAGAAGAGTCGTGGTCCAGAGACTCGTGGGCACTCCCTTGCGTATCCCCCCTCCCGGTGAGAACTGCGGCCAGACAGGGCCATTAATAGGTCTCGGGTACATGAAGTTGTTCCTAAAGTGCTTTAGGTGGGAAGGGGATCCGTAAACCAGCAGTACACTGGTGAGTACCATCTTGGGATATGAGAGTGGTAGCACCGTAATTATTGGTACGTGACTCGTCACGCGAAATGGCTTGGAAATCCAAGGCTGTGAAGAACCAGCGGATTCCGGAGCAGAAACGGCAGAAGGACCCCCGCTGGGAGCCCAGTCCCTATTAATGTTACCAGAGTTCAGCACAAGGGCCACCAATAGTTGATCGAGTATACCAGGGCGACCCTCTGGATCGGCAAAGTCTTTGCTGACATCTGCACGTAGGAATTTGAGAGGGTCTTCTCCAGAGGTTTTCCAGGTAGTGGTCAGTGAGGGTATAGGGTGGGTGGGTGCATTGCCAGGTATTGGTATAGAAGATGACGAGGCAAGCAGTAAACCAGGCTTAGGGACCGATATACTGGGGTACGTACTGAGTATTTCCAACACAGAGAAAATAACATGAGCAACAGAAGATTCCGAGAGGGATAACCATGGGTTCGCAGAGGCAGAGAAGCAATCAGTAGTGGAGCTCCCAAATACTGTAGAACGCTCAGTGAGAGACAGTATAGTCTGGGAAGTGGAGATCACAGAGTCCAAGGCAGCGTGTAGAGTTCTAGAGACAATAGGGAGAGGAACCCCATAGTTAAAGTCATACTGAGGTACTTCAGGGGCCACAGAACGGTCAGTGAAAAGAAACTGCCCTCCCGCACCGGGAATTTGGGGCACAGCAAGTGTTACTTCAGATATGGCACCAGGGTCCGGGGAAGGTATACAGATACTTGCAGAGATTTGAACAACGCATGGGGCGGACTGCGTGCTGCAATGAACTCCAAGGGCATCGTACTTGTCATAGGAGTGGGAATAGGCTCTGGAGCTTTAATATCTGGAACTTGCGAATCAGGCAGTGCAGGGGAAGCGGAGGGAGGGGAGCTAGTGTCTGAAGCTGGAAGCTCTGAATCTGTAACAAGGACGTCCGGCACTGCAGGGACACTGGTAGGAGGAGAACTAGTGTCTGGAACGGGTGCCTGGGAATCAGCGATGGGCACTGGGGAAGTAATGGTAGGAGTTAGTCAATAAGCGGTAAGTTGGAACCGGGGAAACTCTTAATAGCAGAAACCTTAGAAGAAAAAAGAGTCTTATCCAAAACTGCAAGGGCCCTAATAGGGGTACTTGTCATGACAAAATCAGAAATAGGTATGTTTACTAGTGCGAAAATTCTGATAATGGAACTGCTAGTCAGTGGTGTGGGTGTCTGGGTTAGACTAGTGAGAAAATCAGATATAGTGGTAAGTGACTTAGAATCAATCACGGACGTTCTAGGTTTGCTGGACATGTGTGAGAAGGTACCCTTTAACACAGGAGTTTTAATTTTAGCCCCAAATAACCCAACGGTTGCTGGAGCACATTTAGATGCAGTGCTAAAGGACTGAGGTTTAGCAAGGGAAGGAAAACAAAATAGCTCAGATTTAAACACCTGAATTTGTAATGTAGACAGGGTGGTCTCTGACTGTACTAAGGAGGTGACGACAGATACGCTGATCCCTGGAGGGGTTGCTTGGGCAGAGGCATCAGGGGGACCAAAAGCAAGGATGGCCTCTATAGAAAGAGATTCCGAATCTGAAGGAAGGATTTTACCTCTCTGAGTAGCGGGACCGACAAGGAAAATTTCAGAGAAGGGGGGAACTGTGTACTGGCTTCTAGCTAGCACATATGAAAAAGCATCACTTTTGAGTGGGAGCAGTGTGTCAGCAAAAATTCCTGGGAACTCAACAACTTGAGCCTCAGGAGGGGCATAAAGACCACTGTTCGCTTTTAACCCTAGGGTTAAAGAAGAGGAGAACACAGACAGTCCAAGGGGGACAACCACAACTGTGCTAGTCTCTAAAGTGGGTACTTGGGAAGGAGTGTCTGGGAAATCGGAAACGACTACAGATTCCATGACAAGAGGTCTACGCGCTGAAGCAGGGATCTCAGCTCTCTGAGTGAGAGATTGGGTCAGCGAAATATCTGGGAGTGGGGATTCTGCGAAGAGGCTGTAAGGAATCCACTACTGGCTTTGACTGCAGCCTTGCAGACCTGTGCAGTTGCAAGCTTCCTCTGGCAATCTATGGCACAGGTGCTGCCTCTCATTGCAGCTTCTGCCCTGTGCTCTTTCATTGGAGGAATTCTCACACACCCTCCTCCTGTGATTGGATCTCCGCCC
Source organism: Ascaphus truei (assembly GCF_040206685.1). Classification (NCBI taxonomy): domain Eukaryota; kingdom Metazoa; phylum Chordata; class Amphibia; order Anura; family Ascaphidae; genus Ascaphus; species Ascaphus truei. The sequence continues at coordinate 313,354,951 of NC_134483.1, forward strand.
TTTATATTCTAGGCGTTGGCTCTGAACCAGCGCCGAGCATAACTATTCATATCTCTATGTTACTGACTCTGCCACAAACCACCCCAGGCCTCTCTCCTAGTGTTCTTACCTTCAAGTTCCTGAGTATCCAGAGGCCTGGTCCTGGACATCTGTGCTGAAGCGTTGATGCCAGCACTGGCCTGCTGCTATTCTCCTGCAGTGGCCTACCCGGGACGTCTGTGCTGAAGCGTTGTTGCCAGCACTGGCCTGCTGCTATCTCCTTGCAGTGACCTACCCTGGACGTCTGTGCTGAAGCGTTGATGCCAGCACTGGTACTGCTGCATTCCCTCCTAGCAGTGGCTACCCTTCCTTTCCTGCGGCCTGCTGTTATATCCTTGCAGTGACCTGCCCTGGACGTCTGTGCTGAAGCGTTGATGCCAGCACTGGCCTGCTGCTATTCTCCTGCAGTGGCCTACCCGGGACGTCTGTGCTGAAGCGTGTTGCCAGCACCGGTACCTGCTGCATTCCCTCCTAGCAGTGGCTACCCTTCCTTCCTGCGGCTTGCTGCGATCCTCTTGCAGTGACCTGCCTTGGACTTCTGCGCTGAAGCGTTGGTTCTTCCCGACGCTGCCCTGCGGTGAACTTCGTCCAGCCTGCTGTCTCCTCCTGCTGAGATCGGCGTCATGGGCCGAGGCCGCTCCTCGCGCAGAAGCCACCCCCGCACTCACGCTCCTAAGCTGAAGCGGGGATCTCCTGACTTCCTGTTGCCGAACTCCTGCTTCATTAACGACGATGCTGCCTTCTCCAATCCTGACCCTGCGATGTACGACTACGAACTGCGCACTCCGGATCAGTCTGCGTGGACTAAGGTCGGTGATTATATAACCCCACCTCAGCCCCGCGGTCCGGTCCCGGTTTGTGGCGAGCATCGGCGTAACAGTATGCTCGGCCCATTAAAACCGGACCGCGCCGTGGCGGGGGATGGTAAATGTTTAACTGTACCTATGTCCCAGGCTGCGGACCAGTCCCTGTTTGAAAAACAGTATCTGTTTGAAAGACTGCCTCCACCTAATCTTGAATGTATGTATGAAGGGTTAACCCCCGCAGAAAGACTAACTCGTAAAGAAATACTTACAAGGTCTCAGGAATGTAGAGAGGTGAAGAAGATGTTACAAGCCCAGTACTCCCAACTACTCCTTCTTATGTCTACTCCAGGTCTTGAACCTGCGGATTTTGGGATACCGTCTAAGGCTATAGACACCACCCTTAAATTATTCCTGGAATTTGACAAAAACATAAGCGAGCGTGAACCTCTACTTGCTGCCCACGCACAGACTATTCACAAACCCTTTTCTGTCAGTCCTGTTGCTAAACCTGTGGGGGTACCTCTCTCTCCTAACAATGGTCAAACCATTTCTCTGTCGCTGCCCGCTAAGGAAGAAGCTGCCACGCTCCCTAATCCCGAGTTAACCTCCCTAAATTCTGTCCCTGAGGTTATTTCGGTCTTAACCCCTGCTAGTCAGGCTTATGCGTCCCCCACTGTAAATCCCTGCAGTCCCCAGGTCAGTGTGTCTTCCCTAGCACCAGAGAATGAATCCTGTTTGCCCTCTTTTCCTAAACCAAAAATTCTAAGCTCTGTTTCCAAGGTTTTTTCTGTATTAACCCCTGCTAGTCTGATCTGTGAGGTCCCTACTACTAACCCTAGTATTCCGCAGTCTAATGATAGGTCCCTAGGGCAAGAGGCAGAACCCCCTATGACCCCACTCTCGGAGACTAGCTTCTATTTCTCTGATTCTCAGGTACAGAGTAATTTAACCCTTGGGGTTTTTCCTATGTTAACCCCTGCAGGTCAGCCCTGTGAATCTTCCTTGGTAGATCCCTTTAGTTCGTCAGTCAGGGACACCTCCTTAGCCTCAGAGGATCAACCCCTTTTGTCCTCTGACTCGGCTAAAATTCTCGGGGCTATGCCCCCTGAACTTTCGGCAAATATACTGGCTCCAGTAAAAAGTATTCTGGAGCCGTTTGTTTCTCTAAACCTGTTCGCAGAATCCCTACTCCTAGGTATTTCACTCACCCCGTCTGCCACTCAGAGAGCTGAGACCCCTGCTTCTGAGCATAGACCCCTTTTCGTGGAATCTGTTGTCGTTTCTGATGTCCCAGATACTCTTTCCCAAATACCCACTTCAGAGGCCAGCACAGTCGTGGTTGCCCCACTTGCACTGTCTGAGTTCTCCTTTTCTCAAATCCTAGGGTTTAAAGCGAACAGTACATATTATGCTCCTTTCCAAGTGACCCCTACTGAGATCAGCGTATCTGCTGTTGCTCTCTCTGTACCAATAAAGTTAGGGCCCTTCTTTTTGAAGGATCAGGCTTTCAAGTTTGAGACTCCCTTTATCCCTGACTTTGTAAATCTGCAGTCCCTTCTCACTGTAGTTAAAAGTTCTCCAGCAGCCGCTGAGTTAAGCTTTGCCGCTGTCAAATCTTCTGTTATAGAAGCAACCTTGCCTAGCTTACTTCTGTCTGTCCTATCTGTGATGCCTATCATCTTTACTAAAATTTCTGTTTTGCAAGGTATTTCTCCTATTAAATCTGTGATACCTGCAATTCCTTTAATCAGTTCCAAAACCCCTGTCACTAAGTCTCCCATGGAGTCTGATGCCCTCACTAGGGATTCTCAGGGACCCAATTCTGTAACAAGCAAGATGTCCCTTGTGTCTGTTGGAGAGTTTACCCCAGTTTCTCTCACGGATCATGCCACAGCCTCCGGGATGATTAAAAATGACTTTAAGTCTGGGATGCCCATTCCTGTAATAATACTGTTTCACGCTGATTCGCCCACAGTATTCGGGGTATCCACTACTAACTGTATGTCTACTACCACGAACTCAGGGGTATCGCATTTGGAACGTTCCCTTTTTTCAGAAGATCCCGTCTTTAAAATGGACTTATTTTTCTCTGTGTCTTCCACAATACTTGGGGTACTTGCTATTGACTGTCCTGTCCCAAAACTAGGGTTACCTCTCAAAAAGGTGCCTGGAGCTACCGATGTTAAGGACCCTATGTTTAAAACAGTAACAATTTGCATTGCTTCTCCCACAGTATCATGTGAGACCTGGGTACCTGGGACCTCCACTCCGAAGCCAAGCTCTAGTTCTCTGTCTTCTTTCTCTGTGTTGGAGGCACCCAGCTTTAACCCCAAGACTTTTTTCCCTAAGGTTGATGCACCGCGTAACCGCCTGCCTTGTTTTTTGGATAAAATCTGTTTTCTCACCTTTCAAACAGACTCCTTACTCGCAGGTCTCTGTGCGGTGCCCAAAGTGCCCGTTCTGTATGGCAATTGGCCTCTCCCTAAGACGAAGACACCCTTACTGGACCTCGTCGCTTTACCTGAAGCGTCCGTTCCTGTTCTCTTTGGGTCCACTATGGGTATAGACATGCTTATTATGTCCTTCGCCAAGGCCACAAATTCGGATTTCATTCTCTCTAAAGATCACAAACCAAAGGAAGCGGATCCTTCTTCAACTGCCAGTACCATGACCAAGAGTTGCATACACACTGCTACAGACTCTCGCAAATTGCTTGGGATAGCAACCCTGCTTGGTATCAAAAGTACCGCTGCAATAGTGTGTAGTGAACCCTCCCGCCCCATTCCCTTGCTAACCACCACCCGGAATTCCTTGGAAGCTAAAGACTCTCGCAACTTCCTCCGTGCTGATTTCACAAAAGACATTGCCTTCTCTGAAGGTCCCTCTGCCATTTTTGTCCGACAATCTGTGTCCTGTGTCCCGTACTCTTGGACTATTACTATGCACCGGACACCTGGCTACTGCCCTTCTGATGTTCCCATTCCGGAGCCCTCAGGTCCCATTGTTCATGTTCCAAGAACTGCAGTACCACCGCTGTCTTTCATGGCACTCGCCAATGTACACCTGGATTGTGGACCTAATTCTCGCCGGAGACACTTCAGGAACAACTCAATGTCTCCCAAACCTATGAATGGTCCTGTTCACCCAGGCTTCTCACCCAGTGGTGGGGGTACTGTAAGGAATCCCAACAAACTATGGGCTTTCAACGCCACCTCTCGCCTAAGGAAGTTTAGGAACAATTCCATGTCCCCCAAATCTGTGATGGATCTTGTTCGTCCGGAGGTCTCACCTGAAGGGGGGGGTACTGTAAGGAATCCACTACTGGCTTTGACTGCAGCCTTGCAGACCTGTGCAGTTGCAAGCTTCCTCTGGCAATCTATGGCACAGGTGCTGCCTCTCATTGCAGCTTCTGCCCTGTGCTCTTTCATTGGAGGAATTCTCACACACCCTCCTCCTGTGATTGGATCTCCGCCCTTTATATTCTAGGCGTTGGCTCTGAACCAGCGCCGAGCATAACTATTCATATCTCTATGTTACTGACTCTGCCACAAACCACCCCAGGCCTCTCTCCTAGTGTTCTTACCTTCAAGTTCCTGAGTATCCAGAGGCCTGGTCCTGGACATCTGTGCTGAAGCGTTGATGCCAGCACTGGCCTGCTGCTATTCTCCTGCAGTGGCCTACCCGGGACGTCTGTGCTGAAGCGTTGTTGCCAGCACTGGCCTGCTGCTATCTCCTTGCAGTGACCTACCCTGGACGTCTGTGCTGAAGCGTTGATGCCAGCACTGGTACTGCTGCATTCCCTCCTAGCAGTGGCTACCCTTCCTTTCCTGCGGCCTGCTGTTATATCCTTGCAGTGACCTGCCCTGGACGTCTGTGCTGAAGCGTTGATGCCAGCACTGGCCTGCTGCTATTCTCCTGCAGTGGCCTACCCGGGACGTCTGTGCTGAAGCGTGTTGCCAGCACCGGTACCTGCTGCATTCCCTCCTAGCAGTGGCTACCCTTCCTTCCTGCGGCTTGCTGCGATCCTCTTGCAGTGACCTGCCTTGGACTTCTGCGCTGAAGCGTTGGTTCTTCCCGACGCTGCCCTGCGGTGAACTTCGTCCAGCCTGCTGTCTCCTCCTGCTGAGATCGGCGTCATGGGCCGAGGCCGCTCCTCGCGCAGAAGCCACCCCCGCACTCACGCTCCTAAGCTGAAGCGGGGATCTCCTGACTTCCTGTTGCCGAACTCCTGCTTCATTAACGACGATGCTGCCTTCTCCAATCCTGACCCTGCGATGTACGACTACGAACTGCGCACTCCGGATCAGTCTGCGTGGACTAAGGTCGGTGATTATATAACCCCACCTCAGCCCCGCGGTCCGGTCCCGGTTTGTGGCGAGCATCGGCGTAACAGAGGCATAGGGGAAAAAACGGTTCCTGAATACCTTTATCTGTATTTTAGCAGAAGTTTCAGGGGGCACGACAGCGGAAACCTGAGCTGAACCAGGGGATTATAGCAACGAATAACCAAGGGCTCCGCAACCTTAGGGGAGTCATTCAGTGCAACCTCTGATGTCAGACTTGGGGATTCATTCTGTGATGCTAGAAAGGATGCATTAGCCTGGGGGCAGCAAGGATTTACAGGGGTCAACGCAGATAGTACCTGAAGGTCAAAAAGAGGGAGATTTGCCTCTGAAATTGGGGACACAAGGAGTTCCTCCTCTGGAGCCAAGGACGTGACCATGGCTGGCGAACAACCGGGAATTACCAAAGGAGACTCATAGGGCTGCCCCGCAGGGGTTAATACAGGAATGACCTTGGGAACAGAACTTAGGGATTCTAACTTAGAAAGTGGAAGTAGAAGGTGTTCCTTCTCTGACGTTGGGAGCACGCAGAGCTGCCTAGCAGGGGTTAAAGCAGGAAAAACCTCAAGGGCAGGAATTGGAGATTCTGAGTTAGAAAGTGAGGGCAAAAAGGTTCACACTTTGATACTATAAGAGTAACATCGGCTTGTGTAATACAGGAATTTACCATGGGAGCCTCGCAGAGCTGACTAGCAAGGGTTAAAGCAGGAAACCCCTCAGGGACAGGAGTTAGGGATACAGGGTTAGAAATTGAGGGAAAAAGGGGTTCATTCTCAGACACTAGAGCCATAGCTTTGGCTTGGGAAATACAAGTATACTCCACGGGAACCTCACAGGGCTGATTGGCAGGGGTTAACGCAGACATATCCTTGGGGTCTAAGTAACGGGAGGTGCAATCAGGGCTAGAGACCGTGGCAGCTCCTACCTTAGGGGGCAGTGATAGTGGGGCAGTTTGGTCATTTTTTGCAGAGGGAGGAACCCCCACAGGTTTAGCAACAGGACTGGCAGTACAGGGGAACTGCCAAGCAGCAGCATAGCTGGCGAGAAAAGGGTCCTGTACTAATATGGAATCGTTCAAATCTTGGGACCGTTTATGGATCGTATCTTGAGCCTGAGCCAGTGCTATAGGATCTACAGTCTCCCAATTTAGGGTATGAAGACGGGAGGCCAGGGTTTGTTTTGACTCTCGAAGGCGCTGGGACGTGGTAAGGAGTTCTTTATGGAGCTGTCTTTGATAAGGGGTTAAACCTTCAAACATGAACTGACTTTCAGGCGGGGGTAGTTTCTCATACAGTTACTGGTTTTCAAACTGGGACTGGTCCGCAGGCCGGGACAGGATTTCAGATAGAAACATACCAACCCTCACCACAGGGCGGTCCGAGTTTGTGGGGCTGAGCATACTGTCATGGATGTGCTCGCCACAAACCAGGGTCGAACCGCGTGGCTGAGGTGAGGTTGTATAAGCACCGACCTTAGACCGCGCAGGCTGATCCGGAATGCGAAATCCATAGTCAAACGAGCCAGGGTCGGGAATGGAGAGAGCAGCGTAGTCAGTGGACGAGCCAGGGTCAGTATAGGAGACATCAGGGTAAACGTTATCCAAGTGGAGTTTCGGCAACAAGAAGTCAACTAGGTCCCGCTTCAGCGTAATAGCTGCAGGGCGGGAGCGGGTTCTGCGCGAGTGGCGACCATGGCCCATAGTACCGGTCTCAGGAAGGAGAAGGCTGACCGGAGTGGGCACACCGCCAGGCAGCACTGGCAAACCAATGCTTCAGCGCAGGAGTCCAGAACGGCCTCTGCGAGGAGAGAAGCAGACCTCAGGACTCGGAAAGCAAGCCTCTGCTATGGGAAAGGCAGCAGACCACTGGGAACGTGGGGCTGAAGGATATGCTGGGAAACCAACGCTTCAGCACAGGAACTAGGAACATGAACTAGGAACATGGAAACAGGAACAAGGCGGCCAAACAGGTAGCTTGTGGCAAACACAGTAAACATCCAAGAAGGATTCTGCTTGGCAGAGAGGGATTGTGGGAAGGCAGTATTTAAAGGCCAGTGGGCCAATCCCAAGAGGAGGGTGTGAGGGCACTGCTCCAATGACTGAGTACAAGGCTAGGTTGCAGTGAGCCCACACAGCTGCTGTTGATTGCAAAAAGGGAATAAGTGAGAACAGCACCCTGCAAGGCTATGAGAAAAGCCAGGAGTGGATTCCTGACAGTAACAGTATGAACTGCCCTGGAGTAGCTAGCCCCAATAATACCTAGGGTGCTTGGGCACCAATACCCCAGTGTCCGACAAACAACCCATCCCAATGTGTGTGAGGGCAACGCTACCCTCCTCTTGCGGTGGTGCACAGATACCTTCCTGGTTAAAGGCCTAACCAGGTAATACTTCCAGGCAAAGAAGAATTAACGGCAGGGTCCCAAGCCGCAGGTGCTCCGACAGTAGCCCCTCACACCTCACGTCCGGATGCTGCACGGCGACACGGCCTCTCTGCGCTCTGATCCTGCTCCGCTGCACTCACTAACTACAGGGAGCTCCTTAAATATATGGTCGGCCCTACACACTTTACTAAGGTGAGGGAACTGCCTGGGGCCTAGCGGTGTGTGTTTCTGGCCTAGTCCGGGAGCTGGTCGACTCCCCGAACACTACCTCACTTCTTGCAGGCTCCGGATCAACTGCCCACTCTCAACTGTCAACTGTCCTTGGAACGCGGATGAAATCCTGCTTAGCCAGGACATCCTCTCTCTGTTTCTCTATCCGGTTTGGGTGTACCAACAGGGCCGCCGCACCATCTGTATAGGAGTCCCATAGCCCGATCTGGGTGTACCAAGATGGCCGACACAACTGCACTATTTCTCACAGCCACGGAGCTGATCACCCCCCAGAAGGCAAGAAGGGGAATCTCTACTACACTCTCCCCCTGGTGAAGACCTCGACGTCTCCGCATGAGAAATCAACATGAACATACAATTTTATATAATGAAAAATACAATAGCATAACATAACTTCATAACAGCAGGTATTAAACAACATTAAATACTTCCGTGAGTATTGTCATTATGGATGCAAGCTTGTGCAGAGACGACTGCTGGGATTCATAATGGGGTGCCCCTAATGAATCATAAGCCACCCTCATTGGAGGGCGTCTCAATCTCTGACCCAGACGAACTTCTTGAATGATCACTTCCAATTCTTCCTCAACATCTTCTTGGTCGGAGAGGCTTCCAGTGGCTCGAGGCCCTGACCCTCTCACAGAGTGTGATTGTTTGTCTACATAGTCTCTTTTTGGAGTGAAACTAGGGCTTTTGGGATCAAGAGGCCGACTCATTGCAGCCACCGAAGATGACTCCAGATTGGCAGAACTATTACCTGACTCTTCATCTGTGATTGGAGAATTTTCCTCCACTGAATCCTGATTTTTTTTCAGGTGAAGGATCTTGGATCACACTGGGGTCTTCTTGCGCTATTGGTAGCATTACGGCCGACTAATCAGTTCCATTATCAGCATCCACCTGCGGAATGGGTAGCAGATGGTGATGATGACATATTTTCACCCTACACTCCGAATCCTTGATACGGTAGACGGGGAGGCCAGGCATCTGTGATTCTACTTCAAAGGGGACACCTCTCCATCGGTCAGCCAACTTATGTTTTCCCAGTACTCCCAGTACTGCTCTAAAAAAAAGAGAAAGTTTTTGGATCTTTACTCTGAAATCACTGGTACCTTTGGGTTTAAATGTTGATTTCGAGTTAAATGCTTTCCTTTAAAATTTATGATCCCTTTAAAAGCAAAAAGTTGGCTATATTATGTGATTGTGAAATACTGATACTCTGTACTGATAATATTTTCCTTCTTTTGTCTTTGGAGATACAACAATCGCCGCATCCTTTGAGTTTAGTGGGGATTGTGTATTCATACAATAGGTTCTCTATAGTTTTATATATATTTTATTATATGTTTTACAAGTACAAATGTTTTGCAATTAATGAAGTCTTTTAAATTGATTATATTAAATATTGAATTTTAATTCTATTGTATAAACTTTGTGCACGATTTAAATTGTATATAAGGGCAATTAGTGACTTAGTCAATTTAGATCTAATTACATTCAGACCAATGGGAGAAAAGGTCAGTGTAATAATGGAGGGTATATAAAGATAGCCTTCTAAGGGTTAAAACACTCCTGACGAAGCCGTCGACTTGCACGGCGAAACGCGTAGAGCGTAACCCTCAGCATAACATCCTAGAGGGAGACAAGCTACAGTCTACAGCAGCTGCTCCGGTGACGCCAGCTACCAACGTGCAAACCGGAAGTAACGTGTCGGCGTGGACTAGCAGCAAGGACGGAGCCAGTGAAGGAGGCGGTTGCGTGAGGGAGTTTCCCGAGGTCGCGACTCGGCATCAAGATCACTCTTAAACCAACGCCTTATACCATCTGGTATCCTGTAAGCCTTGATTTTTACTATTGTCGGATAAAGTGTTTTTGGCATTTTTACATCTCGGCTGTGTGTCTCTCTACTGGGTCTTTTTTCTCCCAATTCCCTGGTTTATGACTGATTTATATATCATCCATGATCTAGCATATTCCTATGGAGTTCTACCTGCTCAATGTTTAATTGTAACGTTATGCACTATGGTAGTTTATTTATTCTATTTCAGATACTGACGCTCCCCTGATATTTCGTTTTTGCTTTGAGTGTGGACGTGGGAACTAGTCCGTGAAGGGTTTGAGTGTCCTTTTTCTTATTTTTGTGCACAAGTATTTTGTTTTATATCACCTTGTATTATCACTGTTACTGCACTGTTGCACTTAGATTGAGTGTTTGAGCGCCATTTAGTATTTTTGCACACGTAATCAGTTCCATTATCAGCATCCACCTGCGGAATGGGTAGCAGATGGTGACGATGCCATACTTTCACCCTACACTCCGAATCCTTGATACGGTAGACGGGGAGGCCAGGCATCTGTGATTCTACTTCAAAGGGGACACCTCTCCATCGGTCAGCCAACTTATGTTTTCCCAGTACTCCCAGGTTTCGCAGGAGAACCTTATCTCCAGGCTGAAGTTCCCTATAGCGCACTTGGCAATCATATCGCCTTTTGTTGTTTTGATTCAGTTTGGCGGTGGCTTCTTCCGCCAACTGATACGCCCTATGGAGATTGTCTTTCAGTCGTTGTACATACTGATAATGAGTCCTATAGCGTACTTCTTCAGTGGACACTCCCAGGCGAATATCCACAGGCAATCTGGCTTCTCTGCTGAACATCATGAAGTATGGGGAGAATCCAGTGGACTCATGCCTAGTGCAGTTGTATGCATGCACCAGGTGTTCCACAGGTTTACTCCATCTGGCCTTCTCGGGGTCCCTCCTCGCTCCCAGGCCCACTGCGTACTGTGACGCGTCAGCCAGCAGGGGCTATAACAGGTTTGTAATCCCGTGCGACGACGCATCACATAGTGCGCATGGGAGCCAATCACAGACTGAATCCCATCAACCAAACACATGCCAGCTAGTGCTAGCCAATGGAAGCACATATTTTTCAAAACAGGAAGAGGGAAAAAATGTGTTTGCAAATACAGCAGTTCTATTGCTTTAAACCCTGCAGCTTGTCAGTTGCTTGCTCCTTGCTTTATTTTATTTCATTTATTAGTTTTTGTATTTATTATTATATCTATTTATTATAGTTATTTATTATATCTATTTTTTATAGTTATTTATATTTATATATATTATAACATTGCAATCTGCTTTCTTTAATTTTGCCTGCCTGGAGAGCGCCATTTTGAGTGCTGTGTGTGCTGGGCTGGTTTGTGCTTGTCATGGCCCCACCCCGTCATGGCTGACCCATTTTGGCCACGCCCCCGCACCTAAAAAAAGCTCCCTACAGACCGCAGATCATGGGAAAGTGCCGTCAGGATGCAAGGCGGGCACGCC